>NC_138512.1:918009-1032308 GCF_964252035.2 Podarcis erhardii | reverse complement strand
TTCCTTTCTCCATTTGATCTTTTCCTTCATTTCAGCAATGGAGGGCATGTCTCCCCTACAGACCAGGCTGCTTTAAAATGAGTTCTTTCTCACCAGGGAATCTTGAGAATTCTAGTTCTGTGAGGGCGCTGGGCTTGGGAATGCTAAGAGCTAACGCTCAGGATCCTTGCAAAATTACAACCTCCGTTCACTGGTATTTTCCCTCCCAGTGTAATTGCTTTATTTTGCACAATTGTAGCACCCAACAGACATGCATATCTCCTCCATCCACAGATATTTACAAATCAATTACCTTCCCTGTGTGCTCCCTTTCAATGTTAATGAAATTCCAGAGGGGCAGCTCTGTTAGTCTTTTGCAGCACAAACAACAAAGAGACTCCAGAAACCTTAAAGGCAAAGTTAAAGTGGCTAATGGTGCCTTACAAAGCCATTTCTGGCTGCAATCTTCAGGCCTACTCAGAAGCAAATCCCACGCAGTTCATTAGCTGTTTTGCATATAGACTTCTGCTCCCAACTGACAAGTTATATGCACTCGGAAACAATGAAGGATACTTCGGAATAAACAAAAGGGAAGAGGCTCCTGTTTAGGACAGCAGTCATTACATGTCAATGAATGTGTAAATGATGTGTATTACAAACAGTGCTTTTTTCTGGGGGGGGGGGGTGCAGGAGGACGCATACCCCTAAACATTTTGTGCATCTAAGTTTGGCCTCATTGAGGGACAGTATTTCAATATGAGTAGGAAAATGAGAGTACCCCTAAACTTTTTTTTTTAAAAAAAGCACTGATCTTATACTCTCCAACTGCCCTGAATTTCCAGGATCACCAATTAAGCTGTCATGTTTTCCCCCTTTGCTAGGAGGAGTCCCAGTTTAAGCTGCTCTTAAAGGAGCAATGGGCCTGCAGCTAACTTGCCGGTTTTTTGCCTGGCCTGGCTGCCGTTTTGCCCAGGGCCCTTTAAGAGTAGCTTGGCTCCCCATCTTCTGCCCCTTTGCAGAGGGGAAGACGGGGGGGGGGGGCATGGGGGGCTGCGTGTGTGAGTGAAGGCATTTGCAAAGTCTGCCGCACCTGGCAGGAGAGGAGAGGGGAGAGAGCGCTTTCAAAATATGAGCCTACTCTGCTGAGAGCATGGAAATGTCATTGCTCTCTCCCCTTTACACTTGCTCCCTCCCTCCCTCCAATTCTTCCCCATTCTGCTTTTTTGGATCTTTGGTTAGCCAAGTTTGATTCCCTCCCAACTTTCTCTCTGCCCATGAAATGCCCCATTTTGGGGATATATACGAGCTCCCCCTGGCATAAATACCACTGCCCGATGTTTTCACAGAGCTGTGGAAATAAAACAAAACTGCATAGATTCATCATATTCAGACACCTGAGAGAGTGGTCTCTGACACCATGAGAATCAGAGAGTCCTTGGCCAAAATGCAGAATCCGATATACTTTTATGCATAGTCTGCCACGTGAAATTTCTTTGACAACAGCCAGTGGATTCTGGCATCGCTAGGCAGGAGCACTGCTAGAGGGATGGACCTAGGCAGGAAGAGGAGCCAAGCTGCAAGCTCATCCTTTCTCTTGGGAAGACATAGCCCAGTGGTCAGGGTAGGTTTGGGCCTTTTCACAGGGTATCCTGCCCCATGCCAGTCTCTCCTTCATGCCCAGTGGCTTGTTCTGAGCCATCCAACTCAGCCTTCAGCAAAAATTAAGTTTCACACCCCCCCTTAAAATGGCATGCCCTGCTTCAGCAGTATATGGCGGCCTGTACCTGTGTCCATCTCAATATGCCCCATTTGGCTCAAAGTTCAGCCTCATCTGGTGCATAGCCATGCTGAGAATCCTGGCCTTTAAGGTTAATGGCAGCAAGTTCCTAGTCCTCATGTAAGCAGCTTTAGTGAAGAAAGGAGAGCAGGTCCAGACTGAGCTGAGCCAGGAAGAACATTACGGTACTTATGGGCTTCTGTCCACCCCTCCAAAGCAAAGTGGTCAGTGAGGGAGGAGTAACTCGGAAAAGACATATGGAGAGCCCTGTCTGGCATTCTGTTTCTAATAGCCACCAGCAAAATAAACCAGCATTCAAGTGCAAACCCATGAAAGAAAAAGGAACGGAACAGTGGAAATATTGTCTCTAGGAAATCAGGCAGGTGACCCTCTCAAGACTTTGCAGCTCAGGAAGGGAGCAATTTCCATTTCAACCTGTATTAATTGCAATTAGTGCTTTTTCCATTCTTCTGCAGTTCTGTTTCTGCCAAATGCTACACTGTTTGTCTCACTGCCCACTATTCAATGTACCTTAAGCTGCACAACTATTTATATAACTTGCTTTCATTTCAATGTAAAGGAAACCTCAAAGCTAGTAAAAAAAAAACCAAACCGCCATCATTAATTACAGTACATATTGTTCATGGACTTCAAAACAACAAGAGCTATTGAACAAATACTACTCCTATTTGCTTGACTGATTTCCATTTCTGACCACAAACATGCAGATTGCAGCAATCCACCTATAGATGGATCAGTCTGTTTCTGACCAACAGTATGTCAGTTTCACATGCATGCATTCATAATTCTATTCCATTCCATAACCATATACCAAAATGATGTTTTATACACATTTTGAGCCAATAATCATTTTGCAACATTTCCAGAATGCAGAAAACTACATTTTGTTCCATGTATCATTCTGGGAGCTGCAACAAGTCAGTTTTCAAGTTTTACCAAGAATGAATTCCTCAAGCATCCCTTTCCACCAGCTCCCCTCACTGCCAGTCATGTCTGAGTTATGGGACGGGATGGCAAAAGGATGGCTTGACCTGGAATTGGCAAACACACACCGGCTGAATGACAATACCAGGAACCCACTATCTGTTAATGTTCTGATGATGAAGTGCTAAGATGATTGGCGATCATTAGTCCTCTTCCCTATGGCGCCTGCACATCAAACACACTCCATCATGCTGATTATAGCTGCAGAATGTGTCATGGGCATGAAAAATGATGGGAAGGATATATCCATGGGAACACCAGCAGATCAAGAGGTGTTCCTCTATAAAGCTGTTCTGTGAGCGTCCTGGCTAAATCCAACCCTATCACAATTGGCTCACTCGTCAGTAGCGTTACGTCATTTTCATTCAAAACAATCCCATCAGAGCACCATCTCCAACCATATTAGGACTACTGATGTAATCTCTTGAAAGAACCTACTGGCAGAGGCGTCTTTCCTATTGGGCTTACTGGACACCCCAGAGTGGGGGAGCTGCGCGGCTTTGCCGGCCGACTCCCCTTTCCTTGCACCCGCCAGCTGCGCCTCGCAACCATATGACTGGCTGGTGTGCAGCTTGCCTCCCAAGCCTCCGCAGGAGGAGAGCGATCCCTGCAGGGGCTTAGGATGGAAGCTGCGCCCCACCAACTACCGGTATATGGCTGACTGGCCTGCATCGCTCGCTCTCTCTCTCTCTTTTGCCTGCCCTGTGGGAAGAGGGGGGCGGGTGATTTGCGAGGGGGAAGCGGAGTGCGATGAGGAAGGAGAAGGAGAAGAGAGCCCCCCCCACTCGCCCCCTTTCTTCCTCTGGCTATGGAGCCTCCCAGCTGGGTTTTCAGCCCTACTTGCAGGGTCCCCTTGCCCGTCCTGTTCAGCTACATTGAGCCCCAGCCATGAGTAGCAGCAGCCGCTGCCCTGGTTTCTTTCTCTCCCTGGAATCGTGCCCTGTGTTTAATGTTAGGGGCAACTCTATCCCGGGGAAGGGAAGCCTCCTCCCATCGCTCTTCTTCTTCTTCTTCTTCTTGGGGGGTGGGCTCCATCTCTCCCCCCCCCCAACAGGGTCCCTAGGGGTTGTAAAGCAAGCCAGACCATTTAGCACCAACCCCATTCATTCCAGCAGCTGGCCATCACCCACTCACTCCAAGCCCTGCGAAAAATATCATCACCATTACTACTACTGCTGCCCTCCCCCCATAGCTATCAGGGTGGCTCACAGCCTGAAACTACGGTATTAAGCACATGCTAGAAACTAGAACAAAGGCAAACCAAACCAAGCCAGCAACCCTCCTTCTCCCTTATTTGTGAAACAAGCCTGTTAATTGCCTATCCAACTTTAAAAAAGGCACTCAAGGTTTCTGAGATCAATGCAAGCTATAAAAAGGATTGCAGGGGGTTGGGCTAGATGACCTGCAGGGTCCCTTCCAATTCTACGTTTTTCTGAAAAACACACACACACAACTATGGTCCCTCTGCAGTCCTCACCCCAAGCAACTGTGTGAGAGACTTGCTCCCCAGAAAGTGTGCCTTATCTTGCTACCTGTGGGTTTTGGTCTCTCGTCAGCCCCCTCCCCCCAATCTATTCATATTCCTTTCTCCCTAATCTCCATTATTATATTTTCCTCTGGCTGAGACTTAAAACAGCCCTAATTCCCAGCTGTGTTTCTTGCTGCAGTCTTGCTACTGTCTACTCAGAAGTAAGGCCCTATTAGATTCATCAGGGCTTACTCTCAGGTAAGTGCAGTTAGGGCTGCAGCCTTTGTGACCCAAGTTTTGGGTCCTTTTTAGGTTCAGAATGTCACTGCTTTACCCTCACCCCCACCCCCCACAATATTTCCCTTGATCTAGTGTGGTGTGGTGTCAGCTCCCAAAAAAAGGTCAACAACTTTTGGGGGTCCCCCCCCTTAAAAAAGGTCGACAACTCTGGGAAACGGTGTGTGTGTGTGTGTGGAGGGATCTTTGCTACACAGCACCAGATATGCTTAAGACGGCCCTGCCTACTGGTCTGTACTTTTCTCTTTTATAGCCATACTGGAGAATGACTAGTTCTACATGCAATTAATGTGGCAAGTTGTACACATTCCCTCTTCATTTTGGGAATGAAGAATATTGCAGAAAGGGAGCAATTTCCATTCCAACCTGTATTAATCCTAATTGGTGCTGTTTCCATTCTGTTGCCATTCAGTTTCTGCCAGATGCTACACTCTTTGTCTCGCTGTCTGCTATTTAACGTAAGTTACATTAAGTTATGCAAATATTTATATTAGTGACCAGCTCTTGTCACTTGCAAAAATGCCACCATGTATTTCGTCTATATTCTTTCCCCGAAATTCCAAATGTTTTTTCTCTCATCTAAGGCATTCCAGAATCACTCTGGGTTGGGCTTAAGTGAAATTTAGTGGAGGCTAAGGCATTCAAGGAGATGTGGGTGGCACTGTGGGTTAAATCACAGAGCCTAGGACTTGCTGGTCAGAAGGCCGGCAGTTCAAATCCCTGCGACGGGGTGAGCTCCCGTTGCTCGGTCCCTGCTCCTGCCAACCTAGCAGTTCGAAAGCACTCAAAGTGCAAGTAGATAAATAGGTGCCGCTCCGGCAGGAAGGTAAACAGCGTTTCCGTGTGCTGCTCTGGTTAGCCAGAAGCGGCTTAGTCATGCTGGCCACATGACCCGGAAGCTGTACGCCGGCTCCCTTGGCCAATAAAGCGAGATGAGCGCTGCAACCCAGAGTCAGACACGACTGGACCTAATGGTCCCTTTACCTTTAAGGCATTCAAGAGACCTCCCCTCCGCCTGGTTTTGTGGTTTCCACTCTTTGACTATTGAGCATGTTCAGTTTTGGGAGAAAAGTGTTAAAAAATTTTTTTTTGAAGGATTGGTCAGAAAGCCCCCATTAGTGTGATTATTAGTATACCACCTATGATTCAAGAAAACGTTGAATTTGTTGTTTCTGAATGAAGCTCTCTGGGTGAATTTGGGCCAGTCATAATTGCTCAGCTGAACCAACCTGAAATGGGCAGAGGGAGGCGATCATGTGGTCACCTTTGAAGTGGGGAGAAATGGGTTCACCAAAGTGTGTTCCTATCATGGCTTTGTCTATCACTGCTGCTGCTAGAGCTGGCAGGGGGCATTTTAAATTTCTCAGTAGGCCTCTTGACACACACTCCCCCCTCCCCCCCCATCCAGATATGCAAGTAGAGTTCAGGTTTATCGGAGTTCAAGGATGCCCTGTAGCCAGGTAGAAACACCCAAGGAAAGTGCAAAGCAGGGTCAGGAAGGGGTGTGGCCTGGGGAAGAAGAGGTGTGGCTTCAGGTGGGGTGGGGTGGGAGAGACTCCTGAGGGCCAAATAGAGAGGCTTAGAGGGCCACGTTTGGCTGCTGGGCCTGAGGTTTCCCAACCACATATTTTTATTTATTAAATGTGTATACTGCGCTTTATCCGCAGATCTCAGGGCGGTTCACAACATATGTTACAGGAGATGGACTGAGCAGCCTCATTCTGTCCCATTTCAGTTTCAGCTACAGCCAATCAGGGCCATCTTTAGCATATGCACCACCAGGGTGCAAAGATCCGCCCAGCGCCCCCAAATTTAGTTTAGCCGTCCCCAGAATTTTTGTTGGGGTTGGGGGGGGCAACTCAAAGTTGTTGAGCTTTTTTGAGGGAGGGGAAAAGGAAAAGCCAAGGTTGTTGAGCTTTCTTGGGAAGGGGGAAAGAAAATCGCTCACCTGTAACAATGACGCAATGGAAATAACTGCTTTTGTTTCCTGACTCGTTTGGAATATTTGACACTGCGGAGTAACAAAGCGATGGAGGAGGGGGCGGGGACTTTTGCTCCATTGCTTTTCACTGCCACTGATCAAGAGGGACCAGTATACAGTAGGTATACATTTGGCATCCCCCAGAATACATTTGGTGCCCGCCGGAATTCAGCGCACGGGTGCACCGCACCCCTTGCACCCCCAGGGTACAGACGGCCCTGCAGTCAATCCTACATCAACTCCATCCCACGTTTGTGAAGAATTTTAATAGTACATGCTGTGTGCACTTTTAAGGAAAAATATTAATTTATCAGTACTTTTCAGCCCATTTGTTCACAGTTCATACCAATTTTTTAAACAACAACACATATTTTGGGGTGTCACTTCTGTGCCCCAAAACTGCACAACAAAATCCGGAGAAGGGTGTAGCCCAAATGTGAGATGCGTTCTGATCCACAAACCAGTTTGGGACCAAATTTCTCCTCCATTGTTACCCTGATGCCAGTGGTTCTCCTCTCAGCCCTATCCAAACAGATAGAATGTGCGCTGCAAATCATAAAGCAGCCTGCCCATTATACTTGCACACGAGGCATATTAAGCCTGCCTAGCCTGTAGGAAGGGAGAACATGGCGCAAGGACTAAAATACGTCACGTGTGAGAGTTGTTTCTGCTGGTTCATCCTTCAAAGTCCCCATACTGCTTTCTTCTTCTTCACTGCAATAGGAACAGAACTAGGACATTGCCTTTCCTCTGACCCTAAGACAGAATCAATGATACCTTTTGGAATGAGATTTGGTGCAGGACATTCCTAGAGGCTCCCACTGGGAACACTAATAACTACATTTCTCTGCTTCTAACATGGCCAGAGATCACAGCACCTTTTGCTAACATAAACCAGATGAGTCGTGCTCCAGTATGACTTCCCAGCCTTAGCCCCCAACTTGCTGTGGAGGGGATGCTTGAATCATCCTGATGTTTTTCATTAAGGAACTAAATTTTGTTCTGCATTGAAAGATCCCTTTGTTCCCTCCAGAGAGCTGTCATGCTGAGAAATTGCCTAAGCCCAGTCAGCTCTGATGTTTGCTGTCTCACGCACCACCTGCATCAAGCTGACAGTTCACAGATTTTAGTCTAGGATTTGGTATGTACTGTACAAACCACAACCTGCTCTTGTCTCCTTTGACTGTCCTGGGAAGAGAGAGGCTGGAAGAAGAAAAGAGAGGCTGGGAGCAAAAAAAGTGTGTGTGTGTGTGTGTGTGTGTGTGTGTGTGTGTGTGACTGTGACTGTAACAGAGACATCTTGCACAGCTCAGCAGTGAGAGGGCTCACTTTGTTGTTCCTGTTGAGAAAGGAAGCCTCCGACTCCCATTGCCCCCTGCAGAAAGGCACAAGGAGACGCCAAGCCACACTCAATTGGTAGAGGAGAGAGGAATACACACAAGGTCTATCCTTCAGCCGCTTAACACCGCCTTTGCTGAAAAGGCAACATACATAACCAGAGTCAACCAAGGTCCACGGAAAATTTCCATTGGAAAGCTCCCGCAAACATTATCTACCAGTACTTCCATTACAATAATCACAAGATGAGAGCCTGTGGCCTCCCAGAAGCTGCTGGGCTATGTGGATGTGAGTGATGGGGACTAAGGCAACACCTGGAGCTCCACAGTCCCCCCCCCAAAAAAAAAAACCATTTAGATTGAATCTCTGATTCCTGCCTTCAATCACTGCAGGGTTGAAAATGAAACGTTCTCGTCCAATAGATGGTAAATTTCTGACCCCAGGTGGGGTGATAACATTCCTAATGTCCATCAAATTAAAATCTGCACTAAAATTTCCCTGCAGGCAGAGACATAGCACACTGAAAAGTTGTTGCCTCAACATCCCTCTAGTGAGCTAGTTTTCTACATGTTTTCAGTGCAGGGAAGCATTTGACAATGGACTTGCCTGTCTTTGCTTGAAAACAGCATCTCCTCCCATTGGGTCCCCAGACATTGCTAGACTACAACCCACATCACCCGCAACCAGCCCTGCCAATGGCATGGGACGGGGGGAGTTGTAGTCCTCCAGCACCTGGGGGAATCTGCTCCACAATGCTGCATACTAGTCAACTACCATTGCATTCTGCAACAAATTTGGACCACAACCACGTTATGTAGAATGAAGTAGCAGAATGCTGGACTGTGGTCATATTTTGAATGCACTTACCCAGAAAGAACTCCCTGTACAGTGGTACCTCAAGTTACAAACGCCTCAGGTTACAAACGCTTCAGGTTACAAACTCCACTAACCTGGAAGAGTTACCTTGCGTACTTAGCCCCAAGATGAGAAGGGAAATCGTGTGCCGGCGGTGCAGCGGCAGCAAGAGGCCCCATTAGTGAAAGCATGCCTCTAGTTTAGAACAGGTTCAGGTTAAGAACGGACCTCCGGAACGAATTAAGTTCGTAACTACAAGGACCACTGTATATGGCAAATTAACACATCAGAGTGGGGGGGGGGAGGTTCAGTATAATCTGCCAGATGTGTTTGTTTACCACATTCAGAGACTTTTTTGTGGGGAACATTCAATAATATGACCAGACAAACAGCCCTGTGGTACAGTTCAAAAGTATTTATTAATTATTATTATTATTATTATTAGAAATTATATACTGCCCTATACTTGGAGGTCTCAGGGTGGTTCACAGAATAAAATCAGAATATAAAACCACAAAATACATAATCAAAATAAAAACAACAACACAACAAAATGTCTTTTAAAGTGCACCCCTAGTCAAAGTCTTGCATAACCAGGTGCAGGTGGGTGGGAACCAGAAGTGATATTTGTTTGAAAAGGCTTGTGAGCTTGGTTCTCGTACCGATTGCCTATTTCTGGGCTAAGCCTATGGTCAGAGGTACATCTTCTCAGAGAGCCTCAAAACTGGTGGTGCTCTTTTGCAGCTGTATTCTGCAACAAGTCATAGACATAATGGCTATGAATTTATGGTCCATCCCCTGGACCATCCACACATCATTCTGATTTATTAGTTGTTATGCAATACTTCTACAGTGTTGTTGAGTTATTGCTGTTTGAAGGGTCCACCCTGAATCCACTGTACTGAAAGTGGGACCACACATAATTGCCTCAATACCATCGTGAGCACATATGATCCTGAACACACAACAGAAAGCATGCCCACTTCAGCCACTGTTATGCACCTGGCTCTGTCTAGTAGATCCCAGGATCCAGTAAAAACCAAAGTAAACGACCCAAGCCTGGATTAGGAGTAGCCAACGTGAAGTCCATCAGCTACAGGTGAAATGCAGCTCTCACCCCCCCCCCGGCTCAATGGCCAAGGCTGAGGGGAGATGGAGTCCACCTGGCAGGTACCACATTTGCCTAGAACAGATACAATGCCCTTGCTTTGATTAATGCAGACAAGTCCACACCATGAATGAGGTAACATACAGTGGAGCTTTCCATGTTTCATCTAGTCTCATGTGCTAAGAGAAGAACCCCCACTTACCCAAGGAAGATCGTGTCAGGATGCAAGCTGATTGGCTTCTAGGGGTGCAGTGGGTGTGATCCTCTCCTTTGCTTTCCAATCATGTGCTGAGGAGAAAATGTCATCACAATTAGAATTTTAAGAGATTACAGCTGGAATGAAGTAGACAAGGGAGGTAGCAGCAATTTTAATGCAAGCGTTCTCGAAGATGGCATTTCTCCACCCAAACAAAATAAAACTGCAAGTCTTCTTGGATCACTCTTGAGTTGGAAAGCTGTGATTAAAGCTGCATGGAATGAAAGCAATTGAAGCAAAGTCAATAGCAGGATCATTGGTGGAAGGAGGCTGAGAAAATTGCAATGCAGTGGAATGATTAGCAGAGAAATCCTAACCCTCAGATTCACTGGATGGAGGATGTTAGGATGGAACAGCACCTTGTTGTACTCCTGTATTGAGAGCCCCCAAATATATACCACTTGTGTTGTTTCTGCTGGCAATAGCCCCCAAAACAGAACACTATGTGTCAGAGGAAATATTGGATCTGCTGAATCCATAGTCCCCTCCAGAATGGGGACTTCACCAGGCTTGAGTTGGCACACTGAAATCCCCACCAGCATGTTGACCAGCAGAAGTGATATCTCACCCAGCACTTCACTTTTGCATTGTTCTGTAAATTCTTTTATGCAGAGTTTGTTTCTTTATAATTTCAGTGGGTACATGGCTGAGCTTACCTTCTCACCATGAGGTGGCTCACAGCTGTGTGTTCTTTCCATTAAACGTTTCTCCCCCACACCCTGATTTAAAAAAAGCTCCATGAGAGGAGTTGCATTGGGACATCTTCCCCTGGACTTTGACAGGGGCCATGAAGGTTGTCTACCAAGTGCCTGACATCAGTGTGTTTGCTGATCAGGAGTGCAGCTAACAGGACCATAATGGGCTTCCCACACTTGAAAGCCCATCTGAAGAATTCCAAGAAGTGAGGGCACTTGGGAAGGCTGCATTAGATGATTTGTAGAATGAAAGGAAGGACATTCACAAAATCCTTTCACCACCTTAAAGATAAGGTAAGCACAACAGAAGCCCTGCACCTTATCCATAAGAATTTCACTTTAAAAACATCTCTTGAATGCTTCTCAGATTCGGTCTCTATTTGTGTGTTATTTGATGGGCAATGGTGGTGGTGGTGGGGAACCACAGAAGGAATTTTCAGCATAAAAATATCCATATATATTAAACAAGATGGCATTTATTTTAGGAATGTTTAATGAATGCACATGTAGGCACAGATGACAACATTCCAATAAACAAGAGGAACTAAAAGATTAAGTAAACTCTGTTTCTTCTTATTTCATACCAACAGTATATATTTGTATACAGTGGACGCTCAGGTTGCAAACGTGATCCGTGCGGGAAGCACGTTCGTAACCTGCAGCGTTCACAACCCTCTGCACATGCGTGGGTCCTGATTCAGCGCTTCTGCACATGTGCAAGTGCCGAAACTGGAAATAACTGGGAAAATCCCTTGCCTGAACCCCTGGAGATGTGCTGCCAGCCAGTGTGGGCAAGGGCCAGCCAGCTCAATGAAGCAATGGGTCAGTATAAGGGTCTTCCCTATAGTGCAGGAGTGGGGAACCCAGAAGTTGTTCGTCTCCAACTGCCATCAGCCTCAGGCAGCATGAGTAATGACCAGGGAGCCATTACTCTTCGATTCCACAATTCTATTGCTGCCTGCACCAGAAACTCCTGGTGCAATGTTCATCACTTATTATACCCAGTGAGTCCTGGAGGGTCACAGTTTCTCCATCCCTGCTATGGTGCAGAGAAACCTGTCCATTGGGGAGAATTTCAACAACAGCTATAAAGGCTTCTTTGATATCCATACTATACTTCTTATGTAATTTATTTTTTATATATTTCATATATTTATTTATTTATTTTATTATTCATTTATATGCCATCTTTCTTCATTCAACAAAAGGCAATGTGCATGAGGATTCCCTGGTGACCATGCACACAGCTATTCACCAGAACCTGACCTTCTTAGCCTTAGTAAGGCGGTAAGATGCCTCCAGATTGCAGCCTGGTCTGAACAATTGCTCCTTATAACACAGATATCAAGGAGGCTTTTGCTCCTGGCTTTGTAGCCTGAAAATTGAGCAACTGGGAGGAGGGGCAAAGACTTCATAAGCTTTTAAAAAAATTATTCCACTGTATTTGAAAGAACACAAGAGAACCACCATTGCAAGTGTACTTACCAATGTCAACCAAAGCCTTTATATAATCAAATATGTATTGAAAGTGAAGAAGAAGAGAGAGAGGGACGGTATAAATGGAAACACAGCTTGAATGAACCTTCTTGGCACCAAGAGAATACGCCAACTCCAGTTCCCAGGCAGATGGCATCAGCTTGGAGACTTTATACACAGTTGACAAAAAGTTCCAGACCCAGCAATGAGCAATTCCATTGGCTTATTTCAATTTCTGACTAAGGGTCTAATATTTCAAAATACGGTCCAGAAAGACAAAGAAAGAGAACCCAGGCTTAGTGAGTTTCTTTCATTTTATCTGATTTTTTATTGAAAGTTTTCAACATACAATACAATAAAAATATGATACTAACAATCAGTGGGGTTTTTTCTTTGCCATATTGGGTTCTGAGGATATGACCAAGAGGTCAGCAGCAATAGATTCTCTTCTGCCTCTGCTTCTCTCTCATGTCTCTCTTGTCCCTCAGGGCAGAGATGTATCCTCTCATTTTTTTTGTAAAGTGCCATGGAGTGTTGGCTGGTGCCCATTTGGACTGGTAGGGTGGGAGGCAGGGAGTCCAACGGGGTGGGGCCAGAGCCAATGACAGGCAGAGCCAACTACTTCTGCTTTTGTCCCCCTACTCCCTGTTGAATTCCACAAGGTAATACTGAGACTAAGGGAGAAGGAGCTAACAGTCATTGGGAGGCTTTTAAGCAGAGGCTGGATGGCCGTCTGTCATGGAGACTTTAGCTGAGATTCCTGGATTGCAGGGGGTTGGACTAGATGACTCTTGGGGTCATTCCCAACTCTACGATTCCACGATTCTATTGCTGCCTGACCAGAAACTCCTGGTGCAATGTTCATCACTTATTATGCCCTCAGTCCAATCCATGAATTACATCTTTAGAAGGCTGAGAACTGCAATGTAAAAGAGAATAAAATAAACCTTGCCAGCCCATCCCAGGCATGGGAAAGTGTTCCAAAACAATGAATCATCCTTAGCCCTTCCTTCCTTCCTTCCTTGAATTTGTCAAGAGACATCAGTGCCATGCTGATCTCAGCTTCTGTTTTGCCTCTCTCCACTCTTCTGGATGAAATTGCTCTTTAGTCCCCAATACTCTTCTTCCCTGGGAAGGCCCTGATGAGGCATCATTAAGTCACCTCTTCACCTTTTTATCCGGTAAACTAAAAAGACGGAGATGAATTCTCTCTCCTGCAGCAAGCAGGGTTCTCCAGCCCTCTAATCATTCTCTACATAGCAATCCCCATTCAACAATCACAGCAGACTTCACAAAGCATTAATGAATGAAATCTCATGGCACAGACATAAACGCCAAGTGAGGTTATACCCACAGCACATCACCACCAAAGCCATGGCTCAATCTGGAGAAGGTCTTATCTAGAGCAGAGCTGAAACCCACACCCAGTGTGCATGACACAAAGTCAGGTTGGCATTGGGGCAATTTTGGAGGGGCGTGAACAAAACGAGCAAGATTTAGAGTGACAGTGAGCACACATTCAGTTCCTGGTGGCCTTTTTTCCAGTTGTTGATGACATGGGGCAAGGGTGCACAACGTGTGGCCCTCCAGATGTTTCTGGACTACACCTCCCACCTTCCTGATCAATGGCTATTGTGCTGGTCCCATGGGCTAACCAAGAGGCGAGGTCCGAGTCCAGTCCAAGGTCAAAGGTGCAGTAAGGAGACAGTCCAAAGAAGCTGAAGCTGGATGCAGGGCAGGTAGGTGGTGAGGTCAGGAGCTCCGGCAGGATAGCAGGACAGGGTTCAGGCAGGAACTGACAACCAACGAAATTGCTCCCGCAACTTGGGACTGCGGCTGGCTGGCTTTTATCTGCCCCAAGACACAGGGCGGCCATGATCCTCAGGGTGACTCGCCTCTCCTGGCCTGGAGGCGAGCACTCCTCCTGTGGGAACTTAGTTCCCTCCGCCTCTCTGCCCTGAGCCTCTGCAGCTCAGAAGAAGCTGGAGGGCTACCGGACCCAGAGGCAACCTCAGCCTCCCCTGACGGGGCTGAGAGTGGAGCACCTGCAGGCAATGGGTCCTCCACCCCCTCAGGAGCCAGAGCAGACTCAGCTGGTGTCTGCACCTGAGGATCCAGCACAGGTGAGGACCCTTCGGGCTCATGCCCCAGCCCCAGCTCAGCTGGTTCTGGAGGCAGGGAATCCTGTGCAGGCTGGGATTCCTCAGGTTCAGCATCCGAATCCGAATCCCAGGCCATCACAGCTATGCTGGCTGTGGCTAATAGGAGGTGTAGTCCAGAAACATCTGGAGGGCCACAGGTTGTACACCCCTGGCATGGGGGATGGATGCACTTTCCTGACCTCCCATCAGGTGAGTCACTGCTGCTTATGGGGAGGAGGAGGGGCATGTTGGCAGAGAGGGCAGTATCATGCAAACATAGCATCAGGAGCCCTGCTGGAGCCCTGAAGAAGGAGCCCTTCTTCCTTTCTTTTACTTGAAAATATCAAGTAAAAGCAGGGAGTATTTCCTTCACTCTGGATGCATCATGGAATTGTCATGAACTCAAGTGAGAGCAAGGGCAGTAAACTAAGTGTCATGAAACCAAGTCAGAGAGATGGCAATGCATTGTGCCTTCACTCTGGACAGGGGTGTAGCTAGCTGCTCTGGCATCTGGAGCAGCGGGGGGGGGGGTGATCCTCCCACAGGGGTGCCACGGCAATCTGGGCACAGGGCACTGCAGCGATCCACCCCAGGGGGCGGTGTGGTG
The DNA here is from genome assembly GCF_964252035.2 of Podarcis erhardii. Taxonomy (NCBI): domain Eukaryota; kingdom Metazoa; phylum Chordata; class Lepidosauria; order Squamata; family Lacertidae; genus Podarcis; species Podarcis erhardii. The sequence continues at coordinate 1,017,325 of NC_138512.1, read as the reverse complement.
AGCTGCCCATGGAGTCTACCTGGCAGACACAAGCCCCATGCTGCCGTTTCGGGCAGTGCGGGGCCCCAAGCCACCACGTTACTCCCAAGAGAGACGCGTGGCTCAGGCACGCTGCAGGCCAGGCCCCCATGGTGTTCCATTTTGTCACACACCTCAAGGATGACACCTGAGGTGGGCCGTACCCCCCTTACTATGCCCCTGACTCTGGAGCCTTTCAAGGAAGGAAGGAAGGAAGGAAGGAAGGAAGGAAGGAAGGAAGGAAGGAAGGAAGGAAAGAAAGAAAGAAAGAAAGAAAGAAAGAAAGAAAGAAAGAAAGAAAGAAAGAAAGAAAGAAAGAAAGGTCTTCTCCACCAGGCAACAGGACTTCTAGAAGTGGAACTGCTGCTGCCTGCACCATAAAGCAAATATGGGTGGCAACAGAGAGAACGGGAGTCAATTTCATGAAACTTTTTGCTCTCCCCAAAGCTTTCACTTGGGGGTTAGAAAGTTCCATGAAGAAATTTCAGGTCATCTATGGCCTTCTCAGGGCTTAATTCTGGAACCTGTTTTCAGTGCTTAGCCCTGGAATAGGTGGAGCAATGTAGTGTATCTGAGCATCAATGCAGCGCCTTTCTATTGCTGCTGAAGATCCAAAGCCCGCCTGGAAACATGATAAGACGGGCGGGATCACTGGTACAAATTCTTCATTCATTGAAGCAGAAATAATTGAATTAACATTATGGGGAAAACAAACCAAACACATGGCTTTCCTTGTCATTCTTTCACCATCATGAAATGGCGCTGTGTGTGTGTGTGTGTGTGTGTGAGAGAGAGAGAGAGAGAGAGAGAGAGCTCTCAGCCAGCATGCAACATTATGATGCTGTGACATCTTGATTATATAGCAATGCTGTGTTGCATTAAGGCACACACCGCACCATCTAGTCTTGGTGTTACAAAAATGTCATTTTTAGCACAAAGATGACTAAAGCACCAGTTCTGTGCTGTTATTTTCAAAGCCTTCCACAGCCCTGTCTTCACCCTCTCTCTTTGTCCTTAATACCCCAGAATATCCTGAGCCAGCCAGTCAAAATGCCCTGTGCTATCATAGTAGGAAAATAAGGAGGGGACGTGATAGAGGTGCAAAAGATTATACATTGAGGAGAGAGAGAAAGTCTCTTTCTCATGATATTCAAACCCAGGAAAATTCAATGATGTTGAAATTTGGAAAATTCAGGACAGACAGACAAAAGATAATTATTTGCACAGTGTATAGTTAAACTATGGAGACAGTGCCCACAAAAAGCCACAATGGCCACCAACTCAGATGGCTTCAACACAGGATTCCACAAATCTATTCAAATTCATTATGGTGGAGTAATATAGAGAAAATTGCATTATATGAAAAGCTCACCTGCTGCACCCATATTTTGAAAGGAAAAACAAAGGTGACCATTTTTGTCTTTGTTTGTTGGGATTTTATTGAATACATAAACAAAAATACATTTCTCTCTTCCACAAGTCTCTCAAGAAATTTGAGGTGAGTTACATCTAATTGGTTGAACATTTTCCTTGATGTAATCAGAGCGCCCCCGCCCCCGGTACTCCTTGAGCCTCTCATGATTTCAGTCATAGGTTCATGTTTCTGCATTATCCTGGGAAGGTGGCCGATTTTGGAGAGGGAAAACTCTTGTTCTAAACCTCCACTGCCTTGTGGCTACACTCATTCATAAGAAAGGCTCTGGGAGTAAACCCTGAGGAAACATCAGTAGCCACTGCCTTGCAGGACATCTTCTGGAGAAGAAAAGGCTAAAGAGCAAACCCTGCAGAAATCCAGAGTGTATTTCCCCTGCAGGTGAAGACAGGCTCTGGCAGATGGAGCGGATCAGACCAATAGTGGGTCCAACAGGGGTTTCTGCATGTCCTGCAGAGGGAAGTGAGGGGCAGATGGGACTCATCCACCTGGGAAAGTAGTCCTCTAGGAGAAGGAAAACTCTGATCTTAAACCTCTGCTGCCTTGTGGGATATTTTCAGCAGAAGGAAAGACATTACTCCTTAAATAAACCCTATACAAATCCAGAGCAGAGTCCCTAAGACAGTGGGATGGCTCCTTGTACACAGAGGAAGGTCAGGTGGTACCTGGTGCAGAAAATTTCTTGTCACCCCCCCACACACATACACATACACATTGATTATTTTTTTTTAAGTGCCTGCCAAAATAGTTTTACAGTGGTGCCCCGCAAGACGAATGCCTCGCAAGACGAAAAACTCGCTAGACGAAAGAGTTTTCCGTTTTTTGAGGTGCTTCGCAAGACGAATTTCCCTATGGGCTTGCTTCACAAGACGATACGTCTTGCGAGTTCTTGCGAGTTTGTTTCCTTTTTCTTAAAGCCGCTAAGCCGCTAATAGCCGTGCTTCGCAAGACGAAAAAACCGCAAGACGAAGAGACTCGCGGAACGGATTAATTTCGTCTTGCGAGGCACCACTGTACATTATTTCATGTTTTCTTTCAAAGGAATGTGGATTCTGGGCCTCTGATAACAAGTAGGCGACTATGGACAGATACTTAAATCTACAGGATGGATTGTGTTTTGGCTTGTGTTATTTTATTTATATTTATTGTTTATTTATTTAATAAAATGTATTTTAAAAAACCTGCAAAGTGGTTTACAAAAAGAAAAAAGAAAAAAAACCCACAGCAGTAAAATCAAGAAAAATTAACAATCCTACTTTAAAACATACAAAAGCTAAAATATTAAGATTGAAATTACTTCTACTTCCTAAGCATCTAGGTATGCTTGCCTAAAGAATAATGCTTTTAGCAGGTGCCTGAAAAGAGTCTAGCAAAGGCATGTGCTTTGTTGCAATAGGCGGGGAGTTCCAAAGTGCAGGTGCTGTCACAGTAAACAATGCAGTACAGATGTTATGTGGAACCAGTAGTAGTGCTTGAAACTACTGAAGGAGAGGTTTTATTTATTGTGATTTCACCATGCTCTGTATTATCTGAAAAGGAAAAGGTTTATTTAAAAAAAGGGACTGCACAGCAGCAATCTAGTCTCATCATGATCAGTGGGACTTATTCTCGAGCCGACGGTGCATAAGATGGGCTGCAATCCTATGCACCCCTTGCATCCAGAGAATTGTAGAGTTGGAGGGGACCCCTGAGGGTCATCTAGCCAAACCCCTGGGGCAATGAAGGAATCTCAACTAGACCATCCCTGACCGATGGCCATCCGTCTTTTGTTTTCCCCCTCAGCCAGGACACACAACAACGGAGACTGGAGGTGGTGGGGAAAATAAATTTTGACAATGGGGCAGATTTGTCAGGCGTGCACAGGAACAACTTAAAGACTTTACATGCAGTTTCCCCGCATGTAACGTAACAGGCAGGGATCCAGCTCAGATAGAGAGAAAGACCTTGGGGGAGGACAGGACAAAAGAGTGCGAAAGTTTTGATCCATTTGATCCTCTTTGGGGTGGTGGCACTAGGGCTCTGGGACCACCCTCCCCAAAAGATTTACTTGTCTTCAATGTATTGTTACCACTGTTATTCTATAGTACAGATCCTTTTTAAATTAAAAACTTTCTCTAAAATTAAAACGGCAGAAGTAATCAGTAGCATAGATATCAAAGGAAAGGAGAGAGAATAGTCCCTAATAGATACAAGGGAGACACGGATACACCAGTACACAAAAGTAAATAAAATCCAGCCTTGGGGAGAGGGGTGGGAATGTACAGTTTGCTGTACTTAGCCTTGAGACGGGAGACTGAAAGGGCCTAAAAAACAAAAAAATAAAAGTCTTGTGTCTAGGAATATTTTTCTGCAAAAGCATCAGACTGGTTGTCAAAAGTGTGAACTTCATTAATAGACCCTAATTGGTCAATTAGCCACAGAATAGCTATGCTGCTTTTTCTCATCTTCTTTTAATTACACAACTGCTTTTTTTGGGGGGGGGGTGTCCTAGGCTGGGGGCAAAGGGGAGGCCGGCCTGCCAAGCTGCTCCTCCCGGCGCCACACGCGGGCAAAACAGGGCGGCAGCACTGCCATTGTCCCACACGCTCCACTTTGGGGGGCAGCAAAGGTTTTTCGGAGAGGGGTTTGGGCCCAAAGGGGGTGCGCAGGACAGGCAGCGGCCTTGGCAGGCCTCCTCGGCAGCCCAGAGAGTCGGCCTAGGGGAAGAAAAGGAAGCTGAGTAGATTCGGCCTTGCCTTGCCTTCGCCACGCCCCCAACCCAGCTGGCCAATCGGCTGCAGGCGGGAGGGGGCGAAGGCAAGGCAAGGTCTAATCTACTCGGCCTTGTCTCATTTTCTTCCCCTAGGCCAGCTTTCCAGACCTGGGAAGCCAAGCGGAGGGTGGGGCAGTAGGACGGGTCATAAAAAACTTTTTTTTGACCCTGCTCCACTGAATTGAAATTTCAGCCTTCACGACATAGGGAAACGGCCAAGTAAACAGCTATTTTCGTGGAGGAGGGTCGAGATATTAACTGATATGCATGAAATTTCACATATAGCTATATAATCCCTAGTGTAGTAAGATAAGACCTTTGGAGCAGGCATTTTTTTAAAAAAAGTTGTTTTTTATGAACCGCCCTAGTAGGGCAGTAATTGTTCCTTGATAATTTGTCACCCCCTTCCATGGTGGCACCCGGGGCGGACCCCTACCCCCCTTTCCTAGACTCCTGCTTGTACATCTCCCTCCTGCAGCCAAACGTCTTGCTCTGCTTTTCTTTGGACCCCATCAGCGAAGCCGAGAGGCAGGTCTTGTCATCCAGGCAACCCAGGACTTCCAGGCACATTGCCCAGGCTTGTGCCCCAGAGATATTTTGCAAGCGAGGTGCACCACACCGTTTATTACCATTTCTTATTATGGTACTCTCCATTTACCTGTTGGTAAAGGTAAAGGGACCCCTGACGGCTAAGTCCAGTCATGGCCGACTCTGGGATTGCGGCGCTCATCTCACTTTATTGGCCGAGGGAGCCGGCGTACAGCTTCCGGGTCATGTGGCCAGCATGACTAAGCCACTTCTGGCGAACCAGAGCAGCGCACGGAAACGCCGTTAACCTTCCTGCCAGAGTGGTATCTATTTATCTACTTGCACTTTGACGTGCTTTTGAACTGCTAGGTTGGCAGGAGCAGGGACCGAGCAATGGGAGCTCACCCCGTCGCGGGGATTCGAACCGCCAACCTTCTGATCGGCAAGTCCTAGGCTCTATGGTTTAACTTACAGCACCACCCGCATCCCTTTTACCTGTCTGCATCTCATCACAAATATCCTGAAAACTAGCTTTGTAAAAAAAAAAAAAAAAATCTTCTGAATGCAATATTCCATGCCAGCCTTGGTTTGCTTTGGTTTAGTTTTAATAGTCATAGAATCACAAAATTCTATTTCACTCTCCATTATGGTCAGGCCTCTCTTTGAGAGCAGCTGTGGGCTGCCACCACTCTGTCTTCAGCTCTCTCCTCAGACCTCACCTTTCCCCACAATGGCTCTGTAGCCTTAATGGAGTTCACCGATTGGGTCTGCGTTGCTCCAGGACAGGAGGAAGGAAGTCAAATGACACCGAGGTTGGTTCAAAGAAAGAGTTTATTCTGCTCTCCGGATAGCAGAAGGCACTTGCATGGTGAGTCCACAGAAAGTCCAAAGAAATGAGAAGTTTCATGCTGTATATATATCCTCCAGGCACCCTCTCCCTCCTTCCCCAGGAATCCAACCACGTCAGGCTCTGTACGCAGGTTGACATCACATATGTTCCTGCTCTGGTATTCTTGACCATAAAAGGGTATTCCTTCCTGTACTTCTGACCATAAAAGGATCTTCCTCTTCCTACTCTTATCTTGGAGGAAGAGGTCATCATCTCCGAGAACACACTCTGGCTTTGTTCCCAGACTTAGGTCTGTGCGTCAGGGTTGTGGTAAGATAAGACCTAGAGTGTCATCCCTGTTCCACTATGGAGTGGACAAGGCCATCCTTATCGTCACAGACTGATAAAGGAGAGAGCCTTGTTTATGCAGCTGTGTTCTTGTTATGCATTTGCTCAACAGCTCAAGTTAAAGCACTTTAGAAATGCTAAGAAGAAAAGGGGGGGTTGAGTCAGTTTTAAACTGACTGCACAGAAACCCATTCCTTTAGCTCAACCTTGCCATGCTCACTCCCGACATAAACAACAGCCCTGTGAGGCAGGCTAGGTTGAGGTCCCTCTATGAGTTTCATGGAAGAAATGAGATTCGAACCCTTGTTTCCCTATCCCAGAGGTGCCCAACCTTTTTTTGGCCTGAGGCTAACCATTGGGGGCCCCACACCACTGTTGTGTGGCCACCTCATAGTCTTGCCCACCCTCACAAAGAACACAGCTGAAAAGGAAGGTTCATTATGTCTCTGCAAAACTCAGGTGAGTGCTCAGTTGACCTCCCTATGGGGACCCTGAACAGGGTGAAGAAGTTTAAACTTCTCTTATCTTGCAGCCTGTATTGAATGCTATTTTTGCAATACCATCACCAGCAAAATGTATGGGTCTTGGGAGGGGGTTGTTTTTTGGGGTGGCTTATCTGGTACCAGGGCCGGTGGTCGGCCATCCCTGCTTTATCCACTACATCATATTGGATTTCATGGGCCTCATTGGGACAGCACAGTTGGCTAAGAAATCACTAGTGGTTCTGCAAAGGCCCTGTGGAGTCTTGGACCCTAAAGCAGAGACTGCATCTTTCTATTCCTAGATGACCCTTGGGATCACTTCCAACTCTACAATCCTATGATTCGATAAGGACTATTCATAATTGTCAGAGTCACCCGTGGTCCCAGCTCACAAGAGACCAAAGTCCAGTCCGGCTTATGTACAAAAGCTTTTATTGAAGAACATTCTTAGCTTCACATCTGAGCTCCGTGACTCTACGTCTGTTACGCTTAGACCGCTGAAGTCCCCTCTGAGTCAGTCCCGCCTCTACACCAGTTTAAGAGGCTTGTACTGGTCCACCTCTTCCTCTCTTTCCTTTTCCGCAGGGTCTTTCTGCCCCCCTGTGTTCTCTCCCTTCGGGACTCCCCAGAGGCTGAATCCTCTGGCGCCTCCTCCCCCCTCCTTCGGGCTTTGGGACCAGGCTCCTCCCCAGGACTCTCTTCACTTCCGCGCGCCTCCCATTTTGAACTTGGCGCGCGTACGTTGCTCCTGACCTTCCCTTCGACAGTTACACTGCTCTCGATACTACTTTCCTTCCCTTCCGGCAGGACGTCTTGCCCTGATCTCCTTCCCCTCTCTGCTTCCTGTTCTGCTCCTTCTGACACACTGGTCACTCCACCCCCTTCACTCCGTTCCGGCGGAGCAGCCGGTCCCGATCTCCAACTCCCACTGGGGGTTCCCCCTTCCTTTCCCTGCTCCTGACTGCTTCCCCCTCTAGCTCCCCTTGGCTTGACCAGAGGGGCTCCCTTTTGGGAGTCCTCCGATTCACTGGACGGACTCATGGACAATCTTGGGTCATTGTCGTCCTCTTCCTCGTCACCCTGGAATCCTTCCCCCTCGCTCTCTGTCTCCTCCCTCATCTGCGCCTCTCTCCCTGAACCCCTGACAATAATCATTATAATCATTATTATTAGTAGTAATTGTTTATTTGCATTTACTAGTAGGTTTTTCACAAGTGGGGGGGGCAAGCATAGTGTAGTGGCTCGAGTGTTGGACTACGACCTGGGAGACAAGGGTTCAAATCCCCACTTGACCACATGAAGGTCACTGAGTAAGATTGGGAAGGTTAACAAAATAGCTCCAAATAAATAGAGAAAATGAAATTTCCACTTGGCCAACATGCCTATGGCAGTTCCCTCACTTATGGAGTGATGGAACCCACAACGGCTGCCTGTTGAAGCCCCAAGAAAAATGAGGGGCTGTTTATACGCCCAGCCTTTAATGAAGCCATTAGCCCACCGGGGCTCTGATCCATTTGCAGCAGGGAAGTCAAAAGACAAATGGTGCATCAACTATAAATAAGAACTCTTAATTTTAGATCGCCCCCTGCCCGGCCCGGTTTCTAAGTTTTAATCAGCTTTCCAGACGGCTTGCACCACCCACTGCTCAGCTGTCTTGGAAGGCTGGAAGAGGAAAACTCAAAAAGAAGGGCTTCTCCTTGTCCTATTTGTGCCCCCCTCGCTTCTGCCCAATGCCTGCTGGGGATTCATAAAGGACATCCATAAAATGACCAAAAATAAACAGAAAGAAGTTGATTAATTGTCCCATTATAAAATCGTTACCCATGTTTATTTATAGGTTCTCAGTCCATTTTCACCCCTGGTTTTTTCTATCCCAAGTTGTTAAGGAAGTTTTACATTCAAAGGAGATGTGATGAGGAGTTCTGTGATCCGCCTTTCCATTTTCTTTTCTTTTCTTTTCTTTTCTTTTCTTTTCTTTTCTTTTCTTTTCTTTTCTTTTCTTTTTGCGGCACTGACATTGGGAATAAAAGACCAAGTATTTGCTTCTTTTCCTACCATTGGTCTGCTCCAAATTAACTTCCTCCTGCTTGCTGCTTTTTGATTCACAGGTGGGTGGCGGAAAGAGATCCAGGGTCCCATGTAGCCAAGGTGTGAAGACTCAGCAGGACTTTTCTGTACTCAGGCCAACAGTGAGCAAAAGCAGGACTTAAGCAATGAATCGAAATTACATGCAAACAGAGTTGATTTACATAACATAGTAAAAAAAAATCACCTTTCTTGGCAAAGTATTTGATTTTTAAAAGCACAGTGTTCCCAACCAAGTTTGGGATTCACACCACTGGGATAGTGCATATTTAGGTGTGTGTGTGTGTGTGTGTGTGTGTGTTTTAGGGGCGGCAAATTACATGGCTGCCAGGCTATCTACTATATATTTTGGGAAATGGGTTGTCTGTGCCTTCAATGCCGTAGCGTGGGGGGTACCAGGGGGGCCGTTGCCCCGGGTGCACACGGCTGGGTGAGTTCAGAGGCTGAAGAGCATCACCTTCTACGCTCCACCCAGCATGCGAATGCCCACCCACTGGCACAAGCAGCCTGACCCAGGGGCAGAGAGAGGAGTGTGGCAGTGTTGACATGCTTCTCCTCGGTGACACCACGCAAGGGTGCTGTAAAGGGAGCATACTCGTGCCTGGCCAGGTCAGGGGCAACAGGCTTCCTCCACACCACACACCCCGCGGGGCAGGAGTATATGCTCCACCACTGTATCGGTTTGGCTTCTATAGATTTGGATGCCTCTGGAGAGATGACCAGCAAACTTGGCACCAGGGTCCCCAGACATTGTTGCTGCTTGGACACTCGGTGCCATTTTGAATCAATATGGCAGGCAGAAGCATCACTTTGGCATGACTTCGTCTATTTTTTGACATAGTTTCAGCCACCTCTTGAGATATTGCCAAACTTGGCACAAAGTCTCTTGGTGTGGGATGGTTGTAAATGTTTGGACTCTGGTCACCATTTTATTTTGCCAGTGGACCTGAGGTGTCATGCTGGAAGAGTGCAACACCCTGGGGAAATGATATGGCAGGTGACAGGAATAGCTGCTGGAACCGGCTCTGCTGCTACAAACAGCAGCAGCAGAACTATCCAAAAAAGAATGAAAGCAAATGTAAGGAACAAGTCTAAATGAATGGGGAGCAGAACCAATGGGCTTGCAATGAATGAATAATTGAAGATGCCTTTGTGATGAAAATGAATGGGACAATGAAATTAGGGGAGGACAAACAGCCGACACACCATGCATGCAAAAGGATGGCCTGGAGAAACCTTTTCAGAAGGAGTGCCACATTCTCTCTCTCTCTCTCTCTCTCTCACACACACACACACACACACACAAACACTCTTCCAGGGAAGCAAGAGGCATCATCACAGTTTGGAGACAAAGAACCAGCTGGGGTGCTGTGCTTAGACTCCTGGGCCAGGTTCTGTGAGACCCTCTTCAAATCTTCACTCAGCCTCGGATCTTGCTGGGTAGCCCTGGGACACTGTCACAGACTTGCAGCTGAACCTACCTTACAGGGTCGTTGTGGGGCAAAAGGGGGAGCCGGAGAGGGATGAATAAAATGAACGAATAAAGAAGATTCCACCAGGGGAAGGCAGAAAAGGGGGAAAGAGCAGGATTGATGGGGGGGGGCATAGCCTGGGGATAAGGGTTGTGGCCTGAAGGGCCTATGGTTCCCCTCCCCTACTATCAGACTTCTGTTTCCAGATCCAAGGGAAGGTGCCTGAATGATCACAACTGGGCTGTGAATATTTCCCTCTCTCAGTCCTGCTGGCTTCCCCAGGCAGATGGCCATTGGGAAATCCTCTTGATGAATTTTGCCTCCCCCCCCCCCCCATCTGCTGCTCCATGGCCCAGCAGTTAACAAGGTAACAAAAGATAAGCATTATTGCTGAGAGCTGACACTGACATGTGGAATGATGGAGGAGACATGGATGAGAGCAGATCCTTATTCTGCCAAATAACCTTCTGGACATTATCTGTTCCTTTTCCTTTTGCTGTTGCTGGTGTTTTCTGGGTTTGTTTTGTTCCTTCTTTTTAAGAGAAGCACCCTGAGCAGAATAGCAAAAAAATTCATTGGCAAGAGGTGTGAGCTGCATAACTTATTTTTGCAGTCAAAAAAGAAAAAGAAAAAATTCCAAGACAGGTGGACTAACAATAAGGTGTTGCAATCCTGTTCTAGAAATTGTCCCAGATGCAGAAAAGCAAAATTATACCATGGATGACTCCGGGTGGCTGTGAGAGATGGGGAATCTCAGAATCAGGGAAGAAATGTAGCCCTCCAGGCTTCTCTCTCTGGCACTTGGGACTTTCTCCAGGTCAGACCCCTGGTTCAGCCACACCCCTTGCCCATCCTGCTTGCACCTTCCCTGAGTGTCTTTGCCTGGCTGCAATGTGCCCTTGCTCAATGGATCGGGTGGGTGAGTGGGTGTGCAGAAACCATTCTACTGTGGAAATATACGATTTATCCCCCCCCCCCCCAATTTACCCCTGGCTCCTCCCACTACTGGCATTCAGCCGCTGGAAGGCTGTCCAGAAGATAATGTGACCCTTGAGCTGAAGCACATTGTCCCACTGCTGTAACACAGTGACCTGCCTCAAGGAGCTTCCAGTTCAAATGGTGACTGTGGGAAGGGACCATAGTGGAAAGGCACGAGCTCTGTATACAAAAGATCCAACCCCCAGCACCTCCATTTTAAAATCTCTCTCTTTCTGGTCCATGATACCATAGAGCTCCTTCGAGTCAGACAGCACCAGGCTAGATGGATGGATGATCAGGCCCTGTGTAAGACTTGTGAGGTGAGGGAGACAGAAAGGAGGGCCTTGAAAAAGAAGCAAAAGAGGAAGAAAACAAACCATGGAGTCAGCAAGGAGCGTTGTGAGGATGGAGAGGAAGAAAACATTTGCTCTATTTATTTGGTATGTATCTCTGGGATTCCTTACCCCACCCCTCCACCGTAACGTCCCAGGGCCGAGTATTTCAAGAAAACAATGCTGCCATTTAAGATCAAATAAAAGAAGTACTTAATGCAACACCCCAAAACCACCCTAATTGCAAACAGATAATAATGCTGTGCCTTAAACCTAATTTTTATTTAGCAGCATAATCAGCTTGCTGCTCCTCTCACGTGCCTCAGCCTTCAGCGCGCTTCCAGCTTCCACTAATTTGCTTGTAAAGGAGAAAATGAAAGTGGTGGAGGGACCAAGCTGAGATTTCCCCCTCGGGCTCCTGGAAAGGCAGCCTCTTCCGTCTCGCAGTGCCTGCGTGAGCAGCAGAGTGGAAAGGCACTCGGCTTGGCAGGCTCTGCCCTGTGCCAAGGCTTGTGAGCAGAGTCTGTAGCTCACAGGCCTTAATTCTCCTCAGACAAGTCCTCTGGAAATGATTTCCCCACAATTCTCTCCCCCGCCCCGCACCACAATGTTTGTGTGTATGGTGGAAAGGATCTGAAAGGGGAGAAACGTAGGAGGCTGCCTTCTACTAAGTCAGACCATTGCTCCCTCGAGATCAATGAGGTCTACACTGACAGGCAGCAGCATTCCAGGTTTCAGAAAGGGAGTCTTTCCCAGTCCTTACCTGGAGATGCCGGGAATAAACCTGGGACCTTCTGTGTGCAAAAGAGAAGCTCTGCCACAGAGCTACCATTTTTCTCCAGGATGGAGGCAGAAGGAACTTGGTTCTTCTTCTGTGTCCTGTGTTTGAGAATTGACTGGGGTGACAACCCCCAGAGCTCATCGTAATGCATGTCACAGGTAGAACCAGTGGGGTTTTTCTGAGGCGATGCAGGGGGACGCATACCCCTAAACATTTTGTGAATCCAAGTTTGGCCCCATTAAGGGTCAGTATTTCAATCTGAGTAGGAAAATGAGAGTACCCCTAAACATTTTTTAAGAAAAAAAGCACTGGGTAGAACAGCAGGTTTAGAGCAACGACAAGCATATCCTTGGATGTCTCTGCAGTGGTGGCCTCTCAAGGGAAATTGACACCCACCATTTAATGCCACTTTATATCTTACCTGACCCCCTCCTCAATTAAGTTTTTAAAAGAAAACAATTCAAGACTGTTGCTCCCCCCCCATCCACCCAAAGACACCCAACACCCTTTCAATCTGTTGCTTATTGCTGCCATTGAACGGACCCAGGGTCTGTTAATCTTACTGCCCATCACTGTGCTTTATACAGATGAGATTCATGTTTCTCTATCGTTAGCCACCTTGGAAATCCAGGTGATTGTAAAGTGGGATAAAAATATTTTATGTTCTCTAGGCACATGATTGGCATCTTGACAGATTTTTCCCACTGAAGAATGAATCCCACTGCTAAATAGATAGAATCATAGAATTGCAGAGTTGGGACCCCGAGGATCATCCAGCCCAACCCTCTGCAATGCAGGAATCTCAGCTACAGCATCCGTGACAGATGGCCATCCAACCTCTGCTTAAAAACCTCCAAGGAAGGAGAGACCACGATCTCCTGAGGGAGACAGTTCCACTGTCAAACAGTTCTTACTGTCAGAAGGTTCTTCCTGATATTTTGTCAGAATCTCCTTTCTTGTAACTTGAAGCCATTGCCTTGAATCCTACCCTCCAGAGTAGGAGAAAACAAGATTGCTCCATCTTTAGGGAAGTTTTTAATGTTTGATGTTTTATCGTATTTTTAATATTTTGTTGGAAGCCGCCCAGAGTGGCTGGTGAAACCCAGCCAGATGGGATGGGTATAAATTATCATCATCATCATCATCATCATCTTCCACATGACAACCCTGAGATATTTGAAGACGGCTATCATATTTTCTTTCAGTTTCCTCTTTGTCAAGCTAAACATACCCAGCTCCTTCAACTGCTCCTCATAAGACTTGTTTCCAGATCCTTGATCATCTTGGTTGCCCTCCTCTGCACACCTTCCAGCTTGTCAACACCCTCCTTCAATTGTGGTGCCCAGAATAGGACACTGGACTCCAGATGTGCTCTGACCAAGGCAGAAGAGTGTGGTACTATTACTTCCCTTGTCTGGACACTAGGCATCCATGGCTGCAGCCTTCAATAGCATGGGCTTTTTTTGCTTCTGCACCACACTGTGGACTCACTTTAAACTTGTGGTTTACTTTTGCAAAAGAAAGCTGCTACTTTTTGGTGTTTTTGAACAGGCAAAGTCACCTGGAGAGAGTGGCAGTCCTCACCCCTGGTGTCTCTCAATAGGGCTGGGGAAGAAATTCAGCATGATTTGCATGTAAATATGAACTTACCTAATTTGCATTCCCCAAAATAATATGGGGAGGCCTGCTGAGGTCAAATGGGATCTGCTAGATCAAACTAGGTCTGTCAACTAGAAGTTCCTCACTGTTGGTCAAGAGGGTTAGTAGGAGGTCTCACCATCCCTGGGATCCATCTTCAATGATGATAGGTTGAAGGTATTGTGATGGTCTTGTAGTGGGGGGATATGTTTTAGCTTATAGGCTGGATTTATTATTGTTGGTTTTATTACTGTGTTGTGAGTTTCATGGGAAGTTTTGTATAATATTCTCTTTGATTGTTAAGTGTTATTGTAAAAGCCACCTTGAGTGAGTTTTCCTCACAAAGGGGCGCTGTAAATATTTTAAATAAATAATTGGTTTTGCAAGAACCTGCAAAAGATCAGGCAAGATATGTCACCAAAGCGGTTGACTAGGGAGGTGTGATTATTATTAACTCTAAGGAACTAGAAAAGTAATAACAATGGAGGAAATATAAGAACCATTAAAAGAAAAAGTTGATTGTACAAAGAATAACCTACTTGTGCAGAACAACTGTTATAATAGTGCCAAGCCACTAACTGATATAATGAACTAATGTTCCGTACTGGAAACATCCCAAAATCCTGGAAGACAGCCAGTATTGTGGTAATAGCAAAGGCGAACAAAAGATCCATCAACTGCCTTTTCTTACAGGCCTGTATCATTATTGAACAATGCTTGTAAAATATTTACTGCAATTTTTGCAACAAGACTAAACAAAGTGCCTCCTAATTATATAGACAAAGATCAGGCCTGTATCTTACCCCATTGAAAAATGCAGGACATTATTAGAGAAATCATCAATCTTTTGAGTCATGAGTCATAATAAAACTAAAAACAAAAGCTCACAGAAGTATCCATTCTGTTCTCTGATGCCAAAACATTTCCCAACAATGAAGAATGACAACTCCTGCATGAAGTTGACCAATCCAGTCCTTTGGTCCAGTTAAGAAAATCAGTTTGGTCCAGTTCCTAAGCCATAGTTTTTGCCCATACCAAGTGGTGGACATCCTTTGCTGCCCCTGCTTGATTGTAAAAAAGCAACTAAAGCAGTTTACAAAAAGATAAAACCATAAAATCATCAATAAGTACAATTAACGTCAATCATTTAGGGCTTTCAAAAAGTTAAAATAACAATAAACTTAAAACAGATTGAAACTTGGATTTGGAGAATGCAAAAAACCTCAGCTTAAGGCCTTTGCATTGTTCAGAACTTTTAAATCAAGCTGTATGTTGAATTCTGGAGAACTCCAAGGCTTGCATGCTAGTTTGGACCTAACATGAATATTCCCAAACTGTGGAATTTGAAATTCTTCTAATGGACCAACACAGCTTCCTTTCTTTTCTGGATTCCTATTAACAAGAGAAAGACAGGTTGCATAAACTGCACACAAACGACGATGCAGTGTGGCAGTCCACAGAAATGGTGATGACAACCTTATTACTCTCAAAGAGCTTCCATGCCTCTGGAAGCTGCAGCACAAAACAAAGCAATGGGCATTGGAAGCTGGTCCACTAGGGCAAATGGGGCAATTCTCCATCACCCTTCAGCTCCCACCTTCCTGCCTTCCAACATCCAACCTGGTAACTTGCTCAGTCTCCATGTTGCCCATGTAGAACTCAGCAGGGAAGAGGTAGAAGACAAAAAGAAAATTAGTTGGCTCTGCCTGTCATCAGCTCTGGCGCCACCTACTGTTGGCCTCCTGCTTGATGCCCTACCAGTCTCACTGAGCACCAGCCACCACTGGTAATAGGTGCAGCTCTCCCCATCATTGCAGCTCCATATCAGAGGTAGAAGTACCTGAAAGTATCTAATGATGCTCATGAATCATACAAGAACCCTGGGAGCAAAATGCTGGCAAGCCCATGAGCACAGCTGACATTACACTGTTTCTTGCTGCTGCTGTTGCCTCAGTTATGCATCCCTTCCTCTCTTAGCGCAGGTAGATTTCTTGGTTGCCTCTGGACAGGCAACACATTCACACTACACCACTGTAAGTTATGAATGATTTAGTAGCAACCCTATCCCCATCTAGCCAAGATACAAAAGTGTAGTTAAAAGCATTTAAATTCAGTATACTTTTCTGGTGTTGGATAAAACCAATATATGCCCTCTCCTGAGCACAAGATAATAACTTGAGGCCATGAAGCTGGACAGTGGAAGATTTGGGATAGACAAAATTACTTCTTCACACAGTGCGAGCCACTGTGGTGTATTGATTAGAGTATCAGACTAAGACCAAGAAAACCAGGGTCTGAATTCAGCCATGAAGTTCACTAGGTGTGATCTTGAGCCCGTCACTGAGAAGAGGGGGAATCATGTAAGCCACCTTGAACTCCATGGAGAAAAAGGTAGAATATTAAAGTTAGGGTTTCAGGTGGAAAAATCGAAGCTGGAAACGGAATTGTTAGAACCTAAGACTAAGGTACTTTCAAGAATGTATAACTTGCTGTTAAAATGGAACACACAAGATGAAACGGTAAAATCGGTTATGATAAAGTGGGCACAGGACATTGGGTACAATATCATGTTTGAAGACTGGGAAAGGTTGTGGACCACTGGGCTGAACTTCACTGCATGTAATGCTTTGAAAGAAAATGTTATGAAAATGATATACAGATGGTACATGACCCCAGTCAAACTTGCAAAAATATACCATTTGTCCGATAATAAATGTTGGAAATGTAAAGTAAGCGAAGGAACTTTCTTTCACCTCTGGTGGACCTGCCCTAGAGTGAAGGCTTTCTGGGAAATGATATATAATGAGCTGGAAAAGGTATTTAAGTATACCTTCCCTAAGAAACCAGAGGCCTTCCTCTTGGGTATTGTCGGCCAGAGGGTGTTAAAGAAGGACCGAATATTTTTTTTTTGTATGTAACAACGGCAGCAAGGATACTCGTTGCTAAGCACTGGAAAACCCAAGATTTACCCACACTGGAAGAATGGCAGATGCAACTGATAGACTATATGGAACTGGCCGAGATGACCGGCAGAATCCGAGACCTGGGAGAAGAGACGGTTGAAGAGGACTGGAAGAAATTCAAGATTTACTTACAAAAATATTGTAAATTGTATGAATGTTAAGAAGGATGCTAGATCATAAATAATCTGGCACCACTAAGTTAGATGGTGTTATGAAGATAAGTGAGACTTAAGAAAAGATAAATTTTTGGATAATTATTAGATTACATTTAAATTTTTAGGATTTGAACAAAGGATATCTAAAATTAGAGAAAAAACATGGGAAAATTAGATAATAAGATTGGAAACAAGGCGATAAATTGCTGGAAAAAAATTTTTCTGTGTGAGGAACGCAGGAGCGGGAGATGTGAGGAAGTCCAAAGAAGTTAAGAAATTATGTTAAGATACATGTTATATTGTTTTTTCTTTTGTATTGTATTCAAAAATTGTTAATAAATATTTATAAAAAAAAAAGAGAGAGAAAAAGGTAGAATATCACATAGAGTCCATTTTTTCCATATAAAAATCTGGGATGTGCGTCTTCCAACACACGCTCCCAGGCAAGTCACGTGGCCCATATTGTGATCTCTCTCTCACACACACACCCCGCCAATAAGGCACTTTCTTTGCCACAATCTTATATGAAAAAATGGGATGTCCTGTTTTTTTCTGGGACACTTGTTGGGTGTGGTATCCTTGCAGCTCACAAACGAGCACACAAACCAACCAACCATGGAATTTGTTCCCACATGAGGCAGAAACAGGGATAGCTTTAAAAGAGGATTAGACAAATTCAAGGAGGACTGGGATATCACTGGCTTCTAGGCTAAGGTTACCAAATTTTGTTCAATGAATCCGGGGACACTTTTCAACTTCATTGGCTTTTGTATGGGGACTGATTTGTAAATCCAGGGACTGTCCATGGGAAACGGGGATGTCTGGTAACCTAATTCTAGGCACAATGGCCAGGTTCTCCCTCCACTCTCAGATGCATTATAATTCCAAATGGAGTGCCAGCTTGGCCCTGCAACTGTGGGTGCCCAGGGCCTTGGGTGCTATGCAGTGTGCATGGCCCTAGCAGCAGAATTTGCGGGTGCTTGGGCACCCAGGGCCCCAGGGAGTTGACGCCTCTGATTCCGCATACCAGTTGCTGGGAATCCCAGGTGGGGAGAGTTGTGTTGTGCTTATCTCCTGCTTAAGGGTTTCCCATAAGAGCATCAGGCTGCGGGAGCAGGATGCTGGCCCAATGGGCCCTGGACTTGATCCAGTCAGCCTCTTCTTCTGCTCTTTTATGAAGAGCAGCCCAAAGGCCCATCTAACCAGCACCCTGTTTGGCTGCACACTCATTCTGGGACACCTGGCAATGTCTACAAAAAGGAAGGAAGAACCAGAAGCAGCCACCTTTTCCTGCCATCCTGTCCCTGCTACAATGAGTGGACCAGCCCACCCCTCTGCTGCTGCTGCTGCTGCTGCTGTGCTATTGTTTCATTTTTAATTAATGAAAAGGAGAGCTAATCATTGAATTAAACTTCTCATTACTTGAACTGAATACCCGTTAAGCAAATTTAATTACTGTACGGATTGGGCCTCTCCCTGCCTGTTTCATTAGCTGTTGATAGAGACTGGAAGGTGGGGGGGGGTGTGGATAGTAGAAGAGAATAATAATTGAGAAAGAGTGAGGGGGGAATGATTGATTGTGTGGAAACCACAAAGCTCTGAGGTTTGTTTAGAGCTAGGAAAACCAGTTTAAGGAACAAGGCCTCCCCACCCAGCTTGCTCTCTGCTCTACAGTCTCCTGCCTTCTCCTAGCAGACAAGGCTCAGCTGTGCAAGATCTCATAGCGTCATCTTGTTTCCCCTTAGCCAAAGCCCTCTTTGCTTCTCCAGACTGACCAGTTGCAACAGAGAAGCATTGCCAATGTTTACCATCACTGTATTGGGTTGTCAAATCACCATATTCTGGTTCTCCACATTTCCACAACAGTCCACCAATTTTGCTGAAAAATTCCTCATGGAAATTCACCAGCATCTTACAGCAAATTGATCCTAACTTGTATATGACTGTATGCAATTTCTTCCTGATATAGGCATTTCCACAAAGCACTCCTCTAGTATAAAGTAGATTTACATGTTATTTTCACCAATATATCTTTGTGCATATTTTACCCTAATGTATGCATTTTTTGTACATATTAGTTGGCTGGAGAACTGCATTGTAAAATTTGATAAAGTGCAATTTTCAAAGGTCAGTGGCAGTTTGGTTCACATTATTGCTTCAGAAAGTGAAAATTAGGTCCATTTGCCTTTACATGAGAACTGAATTGCATTTCTCCACTCTCCCTGCTTGGGACTGTCCAGGCTCTGCCGCTTGCTGGCCCGGCTCTGCACCCTCCTTGAGTGCTTTTGCTTGGCTGGAACATATTGTTGAACTGTGAAAATGCACCTAGTGGCTGGACTAGGACCTGGGAGACCAGCATTCATATCCCCACTCAGTCACGAAGCTGACTGGGTGAGCTTGGGGGTCAGGCACTGCCTCTCAGTCCAGCCTACCTCATAGGGTTGTTGTGGGGGTGAAATGAGGAAGGGAACAATCATGTATGTCACCTTGAGCTCCTTGGATAAAAATATGGCATATCAATGCAATCAATCAATCATGCTTCCCAGGTCTGCAGTCTCCTGCAGAAAGGTTAGAGCCACATCCATTGCTCTGCCCCCTTTGACCCCTAACTGCACCCATATTGGCCTGTGTCCCCACCACCTGGGGCACACGATCCCTGGAAGGTTCCCCGTGGGGGAATGCAGACTTCAGGCTTGTAAAGTTTCCCCACCTAGTCCTGCAAAGATAGTTTATGAAAGTAGCATCATTATGAGTCCTTACTGTGCCACCTTTGGACATTGTGGATGCAACACGGAAAATGCAAAAGAGCCATCTTTAAGCTGAATGTGTGCTTTGTTGAATGACACGCTTTAATTTGGTTTGCAGACACAGGAGATTCAAGTACCCATTCAGAATCACTGCTGAAAACACATCCCTCCCACTCTAACTCTGCCCTTCACTTTTGTTCACCTGCTCTCATTAGAAAGAGGCAGCACCTTTGATGTCAAAGGCTGATCTGGGGGGGGGGCGAGGCACAGAGGTTGAGCTTTAATATTCAAGAGGCTCAGGTGTGGTGGAGCTGGCTGCTAATGAAAGCAAATGGCATGCATTGAAGCATGATTCTTTTAAAGAAGAAGAAAATCAAGGATGTCCTATTGTGTACTTAGGACAATAAGCAGAGCCTTGCTGGGTTAGAACGAAAATCAAGCACTTTGTGGTGGTGAAATTCAAAACGGGTACTTGGCTAGGCAAACATCCCTGCTTAATTTTTTGCACCACCACCTCTTGTTCCCGAGCTACACTCAGAGAGTCAGAGTGCAGGGAAGGCCTTTAATCTGCACCTAGATGGGGGAGCACCTGGGCTATGGGCAACAGACCTATGCTGCATCTGAGACAAAGAGCAGAGCTGCAGGCCTATTAACATTTGCTCCATCTTCAGTGGGACATCTCTTAGCTCTTCACTGCCCTCCCCTCGTGCCCATGGAAGAAGCAGCGTGGATGTAGCTGGGAGGGCTGTGCATGGCATCTGGTCGAATCCCAGATACTGAACAGAGTTGGACTGACTCAGAATTCAGCTAGATTGGGTTGAGGCAGCCTCAGATCACCCCAGGTCAGATCAGATCCACTTGGGGGCAATTTGAGGCTGTCAGAAGGTGGGTGCTCTGGTGGCAAGTAAGGAGAGAAGGAGGCACGGGGCATGTGCACCTTCTCCGTCCAATTAGCCACATGTTTAATTAGGGTTTAAAGCCTGGATCAAGCATGTGGTTGGATTGGGAGTAGGAAAGGCACATCTTCTCCCCACTCAAAAAATCTGTAGGACTGTGCAAGGCCCCCAACACTTGGATCCAGGTCACATCTACCTTGGCTCTTTCCAGATTGGATTGGAGCCACTCCAAAGTACCAGACTCCAGAGTGGATTGGGAGACCCATGCACAGCCCTAGTAAGTGAACACTTTGGGGACCAACAGGCATTCAACCCACAGGCCTCTGACTGGCCTTGATTGGGGGGGGGGGCTTTTACTTGCCCTGGCTCCAGGGCAGAGTGAAAGGGGTTGGTGGCAAGAGCAGGACTGTGTAGGAATGGCAGCACAAAAGGGAAGCACTGAGGAGCACTTTGAGGCCCCTTTGTGGAGAAAGAGGAGTCCCAAGCCTCTCCTAAAGGGTGGAAAAGGGACTCCAAAGACTTGCTCACACATTACACTAAACACGGGGAGGGGGGACTGCCTCTGCACATGCACAAGTGCTTAAGGGAAAGAGCTCACACTTGCTGATGTGTGCAGCTCAACTCTTGTGCACGCAGGTAGAGAGGTTGCACGCTCATTAAATGTAATGTGGGAATACCCCTAATGCCTCCCCCTCAACTGCCCCAATTTTGCCAGGATGGTCCCAGAACTGGTAAAGCCATCATGACTTCTGACTTGATTTCAAGGCTTTGTTCCCCTTTCACAACATGGCCCCAACAGTGAGTGAGAGAGTAGGGCAACAGCAGTGGACCACAGAGGCCACAGGAGGCCTGAGGCTCAGCTGCCATCCGTGCAGCAGACTGGACTCTCTAAGCTGGGTGTTTTGGAACTGACCCACACAGATCCTGCCTCTCTGCCCTTCATAACACAGCGGCTGGCTTTGAGCTTGGCAGCACAGCCTGATGATGCATACTCTCCAACATTTCTCCAATGAAAATAGGGACATCCAGAGATAACATTATTATCAATTTATGATATGGTGGAAGGTTCGCAGGCTATGAAGGACTTGCTCACAAATGTATTGACAGCTGCACAAATTATTATAGCTAGGAAGTGGAAGGGGCAAGCAGAATATAAAATGGAAGAATGGTATAAAGAGGTGTGGGATATAGCTATTAAAATGCAAAGGGGTCAAACCATCGCAAGAGGTGTTGAAATTTTGGGAGGCTGGATAGTTACAGTACAATGGAATGGCCTTAGTGGTGGGGTGCACATTTTTGTTCTTATTTATTTACGATTATTACAGTGCTACCTCTGGTTATGAACTTAATTCATTCGGGAGGTCCGTTCTTAAGCTGAAACCGTTCTTAACTTGAGGTACCACTTTAGCTAATGGGGCCTCCCACTGCCACAGTGCGATTTCTGTTCTCATCCTGGGGCAAAGTTCTCAACCCGAGGTACTACTTCTGGGTTAGCGGAGTCTGTAACCCGAAGTGTTTGTAACCCGAGGTACCACTGAGCTTTGTCAAACAAGAAAAAGAAAAAAAGAAAATAGGGACGTCCCGTTCCATAATGATAATTTTATTATTTATACCCTGCACATCTTATTGGGTTGCCCCAGCACTTCCAACATGTATAAAAACATAATAAAGCATAAAACATTTTTTTAAAAACTTCCCTATTGCCTTCAGATGGCTTGGGGGTCAGATAACTCCAAACCCTCCATCCTAAGGACATCCTAAGGAAAAGTGGGACATTCCAGGATCAAATAAAAAACCGGGATGTCCCTGGAAAATAGGGACCCTGGGGGGGGGGGGGCATCTGGAGGATGTCCTTCATTCCCCACAGCACCACTGGGAGCCAAAGCCAGAGCAGCAGCAGCGGGTGAGTCTTGAGTGCTAGCAGGATGGGAGAGAGGGTGGAGGAGATGGGAGGAATGACTGGTGCTCAGTGCTAGGGTCCTGCCCAGTAACTTGTGATATAATGAAAATGTGGCAGTAGTGCGACTGAGCATGTACAGAGTTTGCGCATGTGTATTTCTGCCCCCGGCTTTCCCGCCAGTCAGAAACACCTTGCAGTCATCAGATGAAAATGTGAGGGTTTTTTCCAGATGAGAAGAGGTGGCATAGCAGATGTTGGCTGGCTAGTATCACTTGGGACTTTTAAAATATCCTTTTTGGTCATTGAGAGATGGCTTGTTTTCCAGGGTGAGTTCCAGGATGCTTGTCCATCCTTACCAGCAGCCTATGTCCTACTATGTTGGCTAGGGAGCACCCAAGCAGAGTACGGCCTCTCAGCCTGGACTTTCTCCTTAGCTGTTGTGGCTGGCTGGCCAAGTAGCTCAGGTGCAGGGAAGCCTTTTCTGCCCGAGGGTCACATTCCTTTCTGGGCACCTGCCAGTGGTGGGTGGGGACAGAGGCAGAAGTGGATGAAGTGAGGGATGTGAATGACACCTTTCTACAGCAGGCGACTTTCTACACTCCTAGCCAAGGAGGGTGCCAAGCAGGGCTGGTGAAGGGCCCTGTGGTGAGGGCATGCGACTAATCCCAAGGGCCCTGGAGAGCTGTATTTTGGGTTGAGGTGCCACACTCTGGAAGTGGATATTTTCTTCAGTGGCCTGACTACTCAAGGGGGTAGGATGGATGGGTGGCAGTGTGGATGCAAGTCTGAGGCACCAGCTGTGAGGATTTGCAGCAGTTAAAAGAGGCCAAGCCATTTGCCATGGTTTCTTTAAGCCCAAGCTATTTTGTCTCTGCCTGCAGGGAAGCTCCCCAGTTCTAATCCCAGCAACTCTTTGTAACCAGAGCCACAGTGATGAGACAGTAAGCTGCAAACAGCGGAGTCTCTCTCTGCTTTATCCAGGCTTTTTTTATCCAGCAGGTTGCAGTCCAGCCATCAGAGCAAAGTGAGATTGTACAGAGGAGATTACTGTTCCTTTTCTCCACCCCAACTTCATGTTCAGAGAAGGGAAAGAAAGTGTGTGTATGTGTTCGTGTGAGAGAGGAAATGAGTGATGTAGAAAGGTCATATTGAAGCCCAGGCTCCGCTTAATGCGATTTGGAAGCATTAGGAGCAGGGGGGATATTTTTTTAAAAAAATAAATAAATTCTGTGATAACTTAGAAATTGACTTTTAAGGAAGGATGTGACTCTTTTGAAGCTGTGGCAGTAGCATGGGAGCCCTGCTTGTAAGCCGTGCTCCTGTCTGCAGGGAGAAATAAATGTCTATATCTTTCATGTCAGAGCCCCCCACAAGGCAGTGACATAGGCTTCCTAGAGGAATGTTTCATGATTCATTTGGCCCAGGTTCTTTAAGCTCATTTGCACCATTATTTTTTAAATCCCCTGCACTTATTTTAACCATTCTTCATCAATTAATGAGAAAATAAATTGGATTCAAAAATATCAATAGGGAGAGAATCAATAGGGAAGGAATTCCCATGAGTGGAATATAGGGCTTTTGTCATCCTTACTTACTGCTTTCATTCTGCAGATAATCTCCCCAGTGGAGTGCACTCTCTGCAGCCTTCCTAGGTGCCCACGCTTCAGTCAAGGCCCAGCAGAAGGACATCGTAAGATAACACCTCTGGTGGCTGGTGTCCATTTGGATTGGTAGAGCAAAAGGCAGGGAGACAAACAGCAGGTGGAGCCAGTGACAGGGAGAGCCAACTAATGCTAGATTGGTCTCCTCCTCTTCCTTTTTGACTTTTGAATTCTCAATACTGAGACTAAGAGGAGGAAGTGGACAGTCAAGGCAAGCCTCTGAACTGGGTGCGAGGAAGAAGGCGGCTGAGTGGGAGCCAGCCTCCACTGGGGCTGATTCAGATCAGGAAACTTAGACATCCAGGGAAGCTGCAGAGTACTGGAGAAATACTTAGTGCAAAGCAACATACACAGATGCCTTGGCCACCTCGCTAAAAGAAAAAAAAGAAAAAGGTATGCTCAAAACTCCACAAAGGCTAAATTCTAATGAAATTCTCGAGTATCCCCAAAAGGAAGCAGGAAAATGGAAGCATCTCTTTCAGGAAAAGAAAACTGCAGTGCAGTTCTCTCCCCCCACCCCCAATGTACCAAAGTACAGCTAAAAATACATATTGTAGGTTAAACAGCTGCAAAAACATGTCTTTGGGATATTAATGCATATTTAAATATTTGCTGGGAAACACATTGAAAAATTATATACACACACTGTTGCAGAAACTGGATAGAATATACTTACATTGAACCCTAAAATAGGGTTTATTCCTGGGGGGGTTGGGGTTGGGGGGGAATATTGCATCTTATGTTCCTTCGCAGTCTTATCCCTGGGAAAACACAGTTTGCCTCCCCAAAGAACAGCAGCAATGAGGTCCCTGCTCATGAGGGTGTAGGAAAGCACATCTGGGAGCAATAGATAATGAGTTACACTATCAGTTCTCATTCCCCACCCCCACCCCGGGAGTTAGCTCAGTGATATTATCCTCTGTTTCATATGGTGGTAAATGAAAGCAGAGAGGTTAAGCAATTTGCCCAAGGTTGGCGAGTTAATCAGTGTCAGGGTGCCAGCCTGCATCCAGTCACCTGTGCATTAACCACCTGCTCAGCCAAGGATGAGAAAGGTGGCCGTTTTCCTCCCACTAAACACTCCTCTCCAAAGAGGCCACCTACTAGTTCTGTTATTTCCCTTGTTGCACTCATTTAAATGGAATAAACAGCCTTGAAAGAATGCTAGCTTCTTTTCTACTTATTTTTTTAATGAAAGAAACATATTTAAATACATTAACAGCAGGTAGTGCTTTGTACTGCTTGCCCTCAAGTTGGTGGGGGTCAGGATGGGGGCACCTGAGCTACTCCAGGTGCTTCTTGGGGCTCTGCTGTCATGTCCAGATTTTTCTCCCCTCTGGACCCCCAACCCCCTTGAAGAAGGGCTCTGGAGGACTCCAAAGTTTGCTCACTACTTTGGGATATTACAGATGGCCGAAATAAAGGATCCCACGGAGACTTTCAGATTTCCTGCTCACCTTTGTGCATCAACACCACTACGCAAGCTCTTTCTCTACTTGCGGCTGGCACAGGTATAGGCAAAATAATGAGGGGGCAGCGAAGTGCTGTTTTCTTAGGAGAGGAATGTGTACTGCATTTCTAAAGAGAATGAGTATTGGAAAGCTTTCCACCTTTTCTCCCTTTTTTCTTCCTATGCAGAGGTTGATTGCTTGCTAAATAAATGTTTCTTTCTCTCAGGGTTACAAAGCAATTAACTTGCATGGGAAAGTTTGCATAGACTTAAGAGAGAGTCAATTGTTTTGCTAATTCCTTTGCTGATAAGGAACTTCCTTGCCAGAGGTAAAAGCTGCCTGCTGATCTGGAGAGTGAAGAGAAGAAGTGGGGGTGGAGGTGGGGAGAAAGCAGGCAGCAACATGGAGGTTAAATTCACAATCTGGTAAAAGGATGCAAATTGAATCCTGTTATGCAAATCTGCAGACTTTGATTCTGATCGCAGAATTTATTTTATGTCATTTCTGTACAATTTTGCTCGCTCTCCGCGTGACTCCAAACCATGCCAAAAAATGTCAGTGGCTAATTTATAGAACCATAAAATTGTAGAGTTGGAAGGAATCCCAAGGGTCATCTAGTCCTGAAATGCAGGAATCTCTTCTAAAGCATCCATGACAGATGACCATTTAAAAAACCCCAATGAAGGAGAGTCCACCATCTCGCGAAGGAGTTCATTCCACTGTCAAATAGCTCTTGCCACCAGAATGTTCTTCCTGATGTTGAGTCGGAATTTCCTTGCTTGTAACTGGAATCCATTGGTTTGAGTCCTGCCCTCCAGAGCAGGAGAAAACAAGCTTGCTCCCACTTCCATGGGACAGCCCTTTAGCTATTCCTTCCCTCTTGGCTCTCCCACCTGTGCCAATAGCCCACCCCATTCAGCAGGGTCTCTTGACCTTCAGAAGGGGCTTGAAGGGACAGCAAGGTGGAGAGATTAGGAAATCCCCTTTCTGCCAACCCATTTCCAGCAGAATGTCATTGGATCCAGTCCATGCAGTGTTGTTGTCCATGCTCATAAAAGTTCCTCATAAGAGAGGAACTCCTCCCCTTCTCTCAAAACATCGGAAGGAATGGCTTCGACAGGTGTGCCTGAATTATTTTGGCCTGTGGGCCACATCCACACTTGGTGAGCGTTTCAGGGCCACATTCCAGTGCTTGGTGTGGACAAAAGTTGGTATGGCCTCCTCTCACCATCATATGCAGATTTTATTTTCTTGCATTTTGAAGCTGACATCAAAACTGCTGGGTCCTGTGGGGTTGAGGAGGGGGCAAGAAAAGAAATACCTGCATCGCCAGATTGGGTCTTGAGACTGAGTGTTACCCACCATTGGTCTATCTAGCTCAGCATTACACTGACTGGCTCTCCAGAGTTTCAGATAGGAGGATCTCCCAGTCCTACCAGCAGATGGGACACCATGACGGAAACCAGAGCGCATGGAAATGCTGTTTGCCTTCCTACTGCAACGGTACTTATTTATCTACTTGCACTGGCATGCTTTCAAACTACTAGGTTGGCAGGAGCTGGGACAAAGTAACGGGAGCTCACCCCGTCACATGGACTCAAACTGCCAACCGTCCGATCAGCAAGCCCAAGCCCAAGACCACAGCATCACCCACGTCCCTCTTCTGTATATAAAGCAGATGCTCTCCCAGTGAGCTACACCCCTTCCTCTACAGTCCTCCCTCTGTTTTGCTCTTCAACGTATTTCTTAGATTGTACGCTTCTTGCAGACAGGGACCCATATATAGTGAAATTCTCTAAAGCAATGCTTCCCCATCTGGTGACCTCCATATGTTTTGGACCCCTCCCTCCTGCATAATCCCAGACCAATTTCAGTTAGAGGGTACCAGGGTGGGGAGGGCTACTGTAAAGCATTGTGCACATGAATGACTCTATACACACAACAATGAATACAACCAGAATGAGTTGCCCTGAGTGATGTGGTTTGAGTTTCTTTTCCAGCATCTTCCCTTTTCCTCCCCACACCCCACACTTTTTCATTTCTAAGATCCCCGGTGGAAATTCAGATTTGCACATTGGGGGGGGGGCAATCGTACCTGCTGCTTTTACATTTCCAAGGTTATTTCTCATTACAGAGACCAGAGGAGGCTAATTAGCATAACAGCACCAAATACAACACAGAACAAAACCTCCTCTATGCCACCCCAAAAGACTATAAACCAGTTTTGAAGTGGTAGACATTAAGATGGGGGTGTCACATTACTGTTATTAAATTGCTGTCTGATTATGTCAGAAAGGGCAAATTCTCTTCCAGGAATTACAGTTGTACCTTGGTTGTCGAACGGAATCCATTCCGGAAGTCCGTTCAACTTCTGAAAATGTTCGTAAAAAAAGGCGAGGCTTCCGATTGGCTGCAGGAGCTTCCTGTACTCAAGCAGAAGCCACATAAGCCGCGTCGGACGTCTGACTTCCAAAGAACATTCACAAACCGGAACACTCACTTCCGGGTTTGCGGCGTTCGGGAGCCAAAATGGATGAGTACCAAGGCATTCAACAACCAAGGTACAACTGTACTGACCTAGGATTACACCCAATGTAACGCTAAGGTAAAGCCACTTAACAATATTCTTGTTGCACTGACAGAACATTGTTGCACGCAGGAAAACACAAGTGCATTACCAAATATGGTTGAACAATAGATTCCTGTGTCACACAAACGTTAAATTCTGCTTTCTGCTACTGCAAGGGCTACCAAATGACAATGATCAAGAGGACAACAGGACACAATAGCAAAGCAAAACTAGTTAGGAGTGAAAATCTCAGCTTATGTAAGAAGCCTGCTTTTATTTTTATTTTATTTTTAAAGAAAAGAGAGTTCCTGTAGAGAGAGTTCTATAGGTTGGAAGGTGCAGCTAAGAATATTTTCTCCCATCGCTCGCTCACCCACCAGATGATGGGGCACCTGGAGAAAGGCCTCCCGGAGAGCCTTAGCTCAGTGCTAGAGCACCTGCTTTTCATGCAGAAGGTTGCAGGTTTGATCCCTGGCATCTCCATGTAGGGTGAGGAGAGAACCTGGCCAGAATCCCTGGGGAGCCTCTGTCAGCCAGTGTAGACAAGACTGAGCCGGATGGATCAAGACAGCTTTGTATGTTCCTATGTACCTGAGCCATTAGATATTATCCTTCCTTCCTCATTCTCCTTCAGCAGAGTGCCCTCCCTTTGCAGCTTAAAGGGAAGTTTAGATAGGCTCATTTTAGTATTTTAGTTTAAGTAATCTAGGATGCTTAAAGGCGTTATTTGGAAAAGAAAACATCACAGTAATTACCAATATACAGTAGACCCTAGTAATTTTCGGGTTGCGAATGCGGCAAACCCGGAAGTGTATACTTCCAGGTTTCACTGAATGCGCAGAAGCGCTCAATTATGCCACGTGTGCGCGCAGAAGGGTGCCTCTGGTTACAAAGATTTCGGGTTACAGCTGGGCCTCCGGAATGGATCCCGTTCGTAACTGGAGGTACCACTGTACTGAACATGAGATGAATCAAACAAAAATATGAATCTTAATTCCCTTTTTCTTTTTCTGCATACACCATATGAAGAAAGATATAATATGAATAAAATGTGATAAAATAAAATGTGACTAAAAAGCATGGGTGTTTTGTATCTTATTGATTGTATGTTCATGTGACCCATATTTTAGCATAAGTTGGAGGAACCATGCATCCCTATGCCTCCTTATTTGCAAAGGTATCAAATCAGCCCATATTGCCCCAAAGAAAAAACCCTGTCTTTTTTAGCTAGATCCTACCCTGGCAAGACTTTCAGCCTATGAGATCCACCCCACCCCCCAGGCTATCAGCCGGACGCTTGAGTACCAGTACAGTAGTCCAGACTGACTAGCTCAACCCTTTCCCAAAACCTTGTTATAGACATCATTGCTGCTGTCAAACGATGAGAAACAAGTTCCTTATTTTTGAGGGGTTTATAAGATGTAGAGAATAAATTGAAAAGGAGGTGGGACAACAGTTCGATTTGTCATTAGAGAAATCTCCTTTAATGCCTTGACCCAGAATTCTGCAAGCTTAAGGCAGCCCCCTGCTCACTGCTCTGCCCCTAAACTATCACCCTTCAGGAGCCAGGCTAACCAGCTTCTCCCCTCACCTCCCCATAGCCTGCCAGAATGTAAAATAAGGGATGGATGGCAACCTTATTTGTGAGCAGCTTTAAATCTTCACCAAATTCAGCATGGAGGATTTACTATGGCTGGAAGGCGGAGGAAAGTACCACAGAGAATAGCAGGGTTTTCTCGTGGTGGCAGCTGAGTGGAATAAATCCGTCCAGAGAGCATAAATTGTTTAAGCAGAGATCTTTCTCACTTGAATATTTTGGGAAGAAAAACAGGGGGGAAATGTATCTAGTCAAGGTCAAAGCTATAATTCTCTTCTATTAAAAAGGGAGGAGGGGAGGAAAGATCTCTTTCCTTGTTAAGTCTGGCCAAAGGAAGCTAAACAGTGGGGAAGGGAGAGAGCAGAGCTGCCTTTCCTGATCTATCTGGTTATATTAAGCTAAAGAGCTCTGTGTAATGGGGAGTTATGCTTCTGAATGGTGAGTTCTACAAGGGTCTCAGTGCGGAAAAGAGACAAGAAATATCCTACCTAAAAGGGGGTGAAAGAGGAGCAGTTTGCAAGTACCAGATTAAAGCAGGATGAGGCCCCCGCCCCCTCCCCAAGTGGCAAGCCAGCTTGCCAGTCTTTCAAATCAGCCACATATCTCCATGAGTTCATTGTTCAACTTCTGGCACCGCTGCCATTTGGGGGATTTGGTATTAAGGGCAGGCAGTGACACCTTGATTTACCCCCAGAATGTGTCTGGATCCCACATGGGGTCCATAGGGAAGGAGACCAGCTAGAGGCCACCAGTAATTCTCCAGCCCAATAAGCTGAAAGCAACTTGTTTTAATGCTCCTATCTGTTCTGCAGGGGGCGCTCTCTGAGAACTGCTAATGGCCAGATCCTCGCAGGTGCCAGTCTTCTTGTGTGCACGTTTGGCACATGGTGGTGGCAGCCATGGCCCTTAGCTTGCCTGCTGCCGCACGCCTTTCCTGCTGCTTTCAGCATGGCGTTTCCTGTCGGCAGGGGTGGTGGGCGGCAGGCTGGGCCCCGTGGCTCAGGGGCCGAAGGAGGCACTGGTGGAGAGAGGAGAACCTGAATGGGGTCCTTTGCCCCGTGCAAGGGGCACATGCCACCACCAAGGAGCACAGGAAGGTGTTGCAGGTGACCAAAGGTTGGTGAAAAAACCAAGCCTAAGGCGGATAGGATTGGCAGTGGGGCTTATTTGCGCACCCCCCCCATTTCTTCCAAGTTGGTACCCCTGAGGGAACTTAGTGCCTGCTACATGGAAATCCCTCTCCCAGACTGCTCCTCTGAATAAAAACTTCTGAGGGAGGTGGAACTACCCAGAAGGTCCTCTTTGCTCATCTTAACACCTAGGAGGGTCTGTAGGGAAGGAGATGGTCTTTCAAATCTTTGAGGCATAAGTAATTTAGGGCTTTGTACACTAGTGTGTACAATGGGGACGCGGGTGGCGCTGTGGGTTAAACCACAGAGCCTAGGACTTGCTGATCAGAAGGTCGGCGGTCCGAATCCCTGCAACAGGGTGAGCTCCCGTTGCTCGGTCCCTGCTGCTGCCAACCTAGCAGTTCGAAAGCACGTCAAAGTGCAAGTGGATAAATAGGTACCGCTCCAGCGGGAAGGTAAACGACGTTTCCGTGCGCTGCTCTGGTTCGGCAGAAGCAGCTTAGTCATCCTGGCCACATGACCTGGAAGCTGTATGTCGGCTCCCTCGGCCAATAAAGCGAGATGAGCACTGCAACCCCAGAGTCGTCCGCAACTGGACCTAATGGTCAGGGGTCCCTTTACCTTTACCTTTACACTAATGTGAGCTGCTTGCATTGGGCCCGGAAAGAAACAAGCAGCCATTGCCACTGCTTTACAACAGGGGTTCTATTCCAGCCTGATCATGGAAATCATCTGTAGGAGCATCGTTCGTTATCTACCAAGTTGGCAAGACTCATCTGATGTCAACACATAATGGAGCCTTCCGTGTTACTTTCCCAGTCCTAGGGAAGACTCTTCCAATAGAGGTTCAGCAAGAGCCTTCTGTATTAATTTCAAAAATTTTGCTGAAAACATTTCTATGGTGCCAGGCTTGTGCAGGCAGTAATAATAATAATAATAATAATAATAATAATAATAATAATAATAATAATATACTATTTATACCCCAACCATCTGGCTGAGTTTCCCCAGCCAATCTGGGCAGCTCCCAATTGAGTGTTAAAAACAACACAGTTAATAAAACTAATATGTCTTCCTGCAAAAGCCAGTTGATTTCTGATTTTTTAAATGTGGTTTTTATTGTATATATAAATGCAGTACACCACTCTGATATTTTAATGAAACTGCAGGATATTATTCCTATAAATATTCCTATGAATATTATTTCTGTAAGTATTTCTACAAAGAAGTAATGTTTCCCTTTCTGCAACAACCGTATGGTGTCTGTAGTGAAATCCCAATGCTCAGGGCTCTGTATGCTAGCCCCCTACTCAAAAAGCAATACCTGCATGTTGGAATTTCATTGCAAACAGCCACACACAAGGATTAGGGAAGTTGGAGGTGGGTCTAAATGTGAAATCCACACCTCTGTTCCATCAACACAAGTCTCATACGAAGATGGAACCTCTGTTCCATCAACACAAGTCTCATACGAAGAGCCCTCTGTATCAGTAGAGGTGGAGCTAAGTGCAACAGGCTTTGTAAGCAGGAACTGACGTAGCACCATAAGGGAGGAGTGGTCGGAGGCAAAAGTGGCTAGTTTAAAAGTAAAAAAGAGCTCATTTGGCCAAGTTCTGGCCAACCTTTGACTGGTAGCAAACACTTCTTCCAATACTCAAAAACCAAAGATTAATCAATGTGGTTGATGACGCTCAGGAAAATGTTCATCCCAAAAGACGTCACTCTTATGTTCTGTGGTGCGTAGATGTGCAGGGACTCTATCAGGATCTCTAATCAGGCCTAATTGGATATTGATTGTCTCAGGCTTCCTTCCAGCCTTTATTTCTTGATCTCTCCCATCCCATGACCTTCACTCCTCCTCCTCTTCTACTTCTGGGTCTCCTGGTCTCCTCAGTCCTGGGAGTTTCTTTCTTATCTGCTCCTTATTGATAGGATGGGGGGGGGGATTCCTAATTCACCCTTTGCAAAACAAACAGAGCTGAAGCTCAGCCATCCTTCAAATGTGCACTTCTCTGAATTTTCCATGAACTTCTCCAGCCAAGTCATGCGTACGGAAATGCATAGCCCAGGGCGAATTGTGCATTAAAATTATATACTGCTCTGAGGTTTGTTTTGCTTTGCTTCTACAGTCAAGCAGTATATAAATTGTATGAAATAAATAAAATATACTAGTGAAAGTATTATACAAACATGCCTTATCCTGGGGGGGGGGGGACTGCATAGAAAATTAGGGAGCAGCATAGAAAATTATTGGGGAGCAGCATAGAAAATTAGCTGTAGTATGCAGTAAAATGCTGAATTTTCATGAGGACTTTAATTTTTTAAAATCACAAACTGCTATGGAAATGTAGAGTTCTGGATTTGCTATGGGGGGGGGGGAGAAACAGAGAGAAGCCAAAATTCACCAAGACTCTGAGAAACTGAGATTCACCCGCCCCTCCCTCAGATAAATCTGTGTGCTGCCCCTCCTTTTCCTCTCTTCGAATCATACTTGCAGATCTGCCATTTCCAGGTAACTGTTAGCTGAACCCTTTGGGACCGACTGGACAGTGTCCAGCTATTGTCTACACTGACTGGCAGTAGTTCTCCAGGATTTCAGGAAAGCAGAGGGCTTTCCCACGATCAGCAACCACATCTTCTTCTTCTTCCTCCTCCTTCTTAAAGGAGATACCGGGGATTGAACCTGGGACCTTGTGCGTGCACACAATGTGCTCTTCCCCAATGGTCCCTTCCCACCGCCAGCATTTTAACTGTAAGCTCCTTGGGACAGGGAGCTACCCTCTTGGGTATGAAGCTCTGCAAAGTGCCATCTAGACTGATGCTACCTATCTATCGCCAGCTATGCTCCTCCCAAACACACTATTTTGTGCTCACAAATAGGATCTAAGACCAGGTGATGCAAATGAATACCATTCCCTGCTCCACTTGGAGAGACTGTGGAAGTGAGGGAGCTAAGTTGGCCTTTCACTTCTGACAGTGGCTGGGACATGGAGGGGAACCTGCGACTTACTGCATGCAAAGTATGTGGTATACCACTAGATTACAGCTTTATCTTTTCCACCTACAATGACTCTAACCCCTTCCAATAACAGCCTTTTTGGTAGTGATAAATAAAATCCATGAACAATGACCATGTTACATTTTCCTTGTGCTGCTTCCTTCCACAAGGATGTAACAAAAAGGTAGTTGTGTCAAGACTGTTGGATAAAAAAAGCATAAATTGGGGCAGGATGATGCCCCCCTGCCACCTACCCGCATTTTGCCATCACTCTGTAAACCAGTATCTCTGCCCTTCTGGGCAGATGGCCACTCTGTCGTTTCCATTCATTTCAAGGGAACTGATTTTAAAAATGAGGTTTTACATAAGAGCAGAACAAGACCCCTGAGGGAGCTATTACCTGACTTCAGCTGACTGCAACTGGCCCAAACCTTTGGCTGACAAATGATTTCGTGTTTTGTGTGTGTGTGTTTTAAAAAAGGAAGATTGCTTCCATGATAAACAGACTGGTGGTCTGTGCCTGTGTGGTTTACCCTCCGTGCATTTGCTAGCGACAAGCTTCTAAAACATGGCCCCTTCTGCAAACAACCCACTCTGCCTAAGTGCTTGTGAAATGTCTGCACTGTTGCCCTCCACTCTAAGCCGAGTCTTTTTAAAGTGAACCAGCATTCAGTAGTTCATGTTCAAAGAAGGGGGGGCGGTCCTCCCCCCCCAGCTGAATAAGTGGCTTTCCTTTTCAAACCCACTCAACACAGGCATAAATGGTACCGTTTTTAGACACTCCAGCCAAGTAGGCTTGCATGACGGAAGAGGAGATGATGGCTCTTACTTGCTTTTCAGTCCCTTGTGGATACACAACTTGCATTTATCTTTGGATATGCAGTGGAGCAGGAGGCGAGGGACCCGGGGATGTGGATATAAATGTATGAAGCTCTCTTCTGCTAAGTCCATTGGCCCTTCTGGTATTATTGTCTGCTGTGAAGGTAAAAGCCCTCGAGGGCTTCAGCCAGGGGTCCTTTCTGTCAGCTGTAATCTGATCCTTTTAAAACGAAGGTGCCAGCGATTGAAGATGAGCTCTTCTGCATTCAGAGCATGTGTGTGGCACCTCTGAGCTTGACCACCTCTCCAAATTTACCAAAAGAGAGTCAGAAAACTTAATAAACACTTTTTTAAAGAGAGAGAGACAAGCAAAGCCTCAGACACCTTAAAGTTGGTGAACTGTCTGTGTTGCTGGCACATCACTTAACAAAAAGGTCACTGCTGCAAGGATCTCACAACCTGAATTTTGACAGAGAGAGAGAGAAAAGAAAATGAAAGACAAAGCATGGACAAGGGGTGAAGGATATAGTTGGGTTGAGAAAACTCCTCAGGGCTGTGTGTCATGGGGCTGAACTGTCTAGCCTGCCACCCACCACCAATGCAGCTGGCTACCTGCTCTCTGGGTGTTTGGCGCAGATGAGAAGAGGCTCTGTGCACAGACTGGCACAGATGCGTCGCTGGACTCAAACCGATCTGCACTGGGGCCTTTCCCCCAGTGACTTCATGCCAAAGTAACCTCTTATTTGTATCACTGCAATGTGCTGAATGTGGGGCTACCCTTGAAGATGGTGAGCCAGCAACAGCCCCGCCCCTAGAAGGATCCCAGGAAACGGAGTCAGGCATTGGTCCATCTAGCTCTCTGCTTATGTATACTGGCTGGCAGTGACTCTCCAGGGTTTCAGACAGGTAGCCTTTCCCATCCTCACCTGGAGATGCCAGGGATTGAGCCTGGGACCTTCTGCATGCAAAGCAGATACTCCAGCCCTGAGCTATGGTCCTTCCTTGTTCATTCATTCATTCATCCTCTCAGGCGTGGGCAGGGCTTGAGGGCTGGGTCAGCTGCCAGGCTGGTTGATGCCTTACTAACCTGTTTCATATTTGGCAATGTTTGATGCTTTAGCTGCTCTATTTTATTATTGTTATTTAACCCACCTTTTGTTAGGGGGCTGAAGAAACTCTGATATGCCACATTACACAGCCCTTCCCACAATTATCTTTAGGGACTCTGTCCATAACTTAAAAGAGGGGGGCGGCTGCTTTTCTTTTTAAAACACTGCTAAGCCAAATGCAAAATATCTAAATATTACAATTTCCATTAGATGTGGAGCCCTTTCCTCTTTGATTTATCTTTAAAAAATCTTACACATGTTTACATTCTGTGACCTTTTGGTGTGGACAGTGGACTGTAAATAAATTTTATTTGAATTTGATTTATAAACAGTATTCACACTTGCTTGATATTGATGCAGTTTGGCTTAGGGTTGTGTCCCACTCTCAGATTCTTTTGCAATGAAGAAAATAAAGGAAAACATAGTTGCTGGGGTGGAATTCCAGAAATGGAAGAACTAAGGACAGGGGTCCTATTTTCATCACACATGGTCAGTTAAAAACCACGGTCCATCAAGCCAGCCATCTAATAAACACACATCTTTATGGTTCTTGTTTCTATGGTTGCTTGTCACATGAGCCCAACACCTTGGAAGCTTAGAGCCATTACATTTGCCTCCAGTGTGTTGTACCCTTCACCGATGCATCTCACGTTCCTTTGGATCTTGGGCTCAGAAGGGAACTATAAGCTTGAGAAAGTCATTGTTTATTAAGTATTGTTTTATATGGTCATTATTTCTGCCCCCACATCTCTCCTCCAGGAATCTCTTAGGGCTGTAACAGGGAACTCACAGTTTTATGTGAGTTGCCCTGCAGGATGAACCATCAGCCTGTCCCCCTGGTCAAAGATGGGAATCTGATGAACTAACAGAGTCCTCTCTCTGCCTAAAGTGGAGCGCAACCTAGGACAGTGTTTTTTGAGCCATGTCCCAGAGAACTCTGAGGGTTCCTTAAAACTTTCCAGAAGTTGTTCCATGGGATGATCTGTGATAGTGAAGGAAGATCCTTGAAAGTCAACTTGCCAACTAGGGATGAGTAGGAATGGGATAATCTGCCAATTTCAATTTCTGTCAGTTTTGCCAGTCTTCAGTTCAGTTCTTAGAATTCTAATAATGATGATGATGATGATGATGATGATGATGATGATGATTTATTATTTATACCCTGCCCATCTGGCTGGGCTTCCCCAGCCACTCTGGGCGGCTTCAAAAAATAATAATATTAAAATACTGCAATACATCAAACATTAAAAGCTTCCCTAAACAAGGCTGCCTTCAGATGTCTTCTAAAAGTCTGGTAGTTGTTGTTCTCTTTGATATCTGGTGGGAGGGCATTCCACAGGGTGGGTGCCACTACCAAGAAGGCCCTCTGCCTGGTTCCCAGTAACTTGGCTTCTCGCAGTGAGGTAACCGTCAGAAGGCCCTCGGTGCTGGACCTCAGTGTCCAGGTAGAACGATGGGAGTGGAGACGCTCGTTCAGATATACCAGAAGAGTTGGGAGGGTCCCTGAGGATCATCCGGTCCAAAGCAGGAATATGCAGTTGTCCCATACAGGGATCGAACCTGCAACCTTAGATTTATCAGCACCATGCTCTAACCAACTGTGGTATTCTCCACATTCCACATCAGTTTGTGATTTTTAAAAAAAGTCCTCATGAAAATATATCAGCATTTATTGCAAATTTATCCTAATATCCACACTTTTGTACGTAATCGTCAGTGGCACTTAAAAGACACGAGTCCAGCTAATTAAAAAGGATGGTTTATTGCAAAGAATAATCAGAAAGTCTGGCAGCTCGCTCCCCAGCAGCCTCCATAATAGCCTATGATGATTCAACTGGATTTTGGTTTCTTTTCTCTTACTACGGAAGAAGCAATGGAAGTACGTCTTTGTCAGGGGCTCAGGAGCAGAGGCACAGGGGAGAGAGGAAACGGAGAGTGAAGGGGAAGAATCTGAGGGCAGCGTAGGGGAGTATGACAGTGGCCCGAGAGATTCCATGAGTTTCTCCAGCGATTCAGAAGATTCCCAGAGGGGGGCGCCGATGGCCAGGGCAAGGGGGGTCCCAGGGGGGACGCACCAGAAGCAAGGGGCCAGCGGGGACTCCCAAAGCAGCAGCGGAAGATCAGGACCAGTTCCCCCACCAGAGCGTAGTGGGGGGGGGGAAGAGTCCCATGTGTCAGGGCCAGCGTCTCCTCCAGTAGGGAGAGAAGATGAGTCAGGGCTGACCACGCCTCTATCAGAGAGTGAGAGAACGGAGGGGAAATCAGGTCCAGCTAGCCCCCCCAAAGAGGGAAGCAGTGACAGGAGCAGTGTAACGGTCAGGAGAAAGGTTGCCGGCTGGGTGCGCGCGCCAAGTTCAAAGGTATAGGCGCGCGGGACGGCAGAAAACCCGGATTGGGAACCAGGTCCTAAAGCCCGCCGGAGGCAGGGGGAAGACTCAGGGGATTCAGCGTCAGAAGAGTCTAGAAAGGGCAAGACCCCAGTGGACAGGCGGACCCAGAGGAGGAAAGAGCAAAGGAAGAGGTGGAGCAAGGCTAGAGTCTTAAACTGGTGTCTGGGGGGAGGAGATTCAGACGGAGCTTCAGCGGTCTAGAGTCCAAGACGTAGAGCTGCGCGCCACGGCTTTAAAATCGAAACTGAACTTCAATAAAGACTTTTGTATATAATAAGAACTGGCGTTGGTCCTTTGTGAGCTGGGACCTCGGGCAGCTCTGACAGTCTTTTTCCTGCACTGCTTCTCCCTCCCTCCCCCCCCCCCCCCGTTTCCAACTTCTGACAGTGGCAGATTATGAGATGTAGGTTCTTCAATCCTGACAGTAACTTTCCCCAACTCACACATTTTTACAAAGGAATTTGTCCTGAAATAAAGCATTTTTTGTGGTTTTCACTATTCTATGCATTTTTTGTAAACAACTTTTCATGTGTTCTTAGCAGTCACAACATTAAAGGACAGGAAAAACAATCAGGAATCAAAAACATAGGACACAGGGGGAAGAAGACTGTTCTTTGTTCCAGTATGTTTCATGTGGCAGTCACGTGCAGTTCCAAACATACCAAACTTCTGGAGATAATTGTCAAGACAAAATGTTGCCATATAGGAAATAAAATAATACCACCATTGTGATGCCAGGCACCCTTCTGAATCAATATAGTGGACTGAAACATTACTTTGGCATGCCTTTGCCATTTTGGGGATATAGGTTTGACGATATCATTACCAAACTTAGCATGAGGTTTCCTGGGGTGGGGGTACCAGACTTCATCAATCTTTGGATGTCAGGCACAAATTTGATTCAAGATGGCAGACCAAAATATGACTTTGGCATGACGCAGCCATGTGTGTGTGTGTGTGTCTTTGGATGTCCCTCGAGATATAATGGCCAAAAGTAGTATGACGGTTTCTGAGGTGGGCATGGTGGGCTTCTATGATGTTTGGATGCCAGCCATCTTTTTGAATCAAGGTGGTGGTCCAAAATGCGACTTTGGCATAAACTATACCCAATTTCTGGTGTAACGGGTCCAAACTTACAAATTGCACTATCTGTTTAAAAATCACAATGTTTATTGGTTTCTGCAAATTCCTGAGCACTCCCCACAAGTATCATATGAGAGGAGTTTGGAAATTCTAGTCCATGCCTAAATTTCAGAGAACCAGATTTTTTTACATTATCACAATGTTCCATAAAGAGTTCTATCATCTGTCCAATGTGAGATCTTTAGACATTTTCCACTGGATTGTGAGAACAAGGCAAGCTGCTAATATTACATAAGCAATCATTTCCTTTGATAATATGTTGGAGTTTTTATCATCAAAGATATTTATTTTTTATGCACACTTTACCCTAGCATATGGATTTTCATACTTGACTGTAGAATTGCATTGCAAAATTCAGAGAAGTTTGAATTTCAAAGGATTACTATGTCTTGGTTCACTGTGGACTCCATTGAATTTATTCCCCCCCCCCCCCCAGCCAGGATGAGGGAATCAGTCTCCTTTGGTCCGACTTGCAGTGACCCCTCCCCTGGGAGCAAGGCCTTGTCTAAGAAGGTAAACAAACTGGACAAGGACAATGTTGGGACATGAAATTGGCCCCAACTTTATTGATTCCAGATGTAGGAAGGATTTGGCTTAGGGCTTAGGTGTGTATCCCTCCCAGCTTCCTGGTGAAGGGCTGAGGCATGACAGAATCGATTGAGGGATTAATGGGTCCATTGCAATACACAGTTCTACATGGATGGACCTCTTGCGGTACTGAAGGAAGCTCTAAAGCCCATCTGCTGCACAGCTTGTTTTTTGGAAGGAAAGAGACTCCCACCCAGACCTCTCTAATGGTGTCCCCCTGTGATCACGCTGTTCTGAGGTGGGGGGTGAGGCACCACTTCACCCGTGAGATGTTAGACTAAGGATTCCACCCCCAATGCCTATATCCACAAAAGTTGTGACTATTGCTACAAAGAAGGCAAAACCTGCAAATGGAACCAATCTGTTTGCAGGGAACCATTAAAGAACCACAGCAATGCCATAATCACATAGCTTAGAGAAAGAAATGTTAATATACAAGAAGTCCCGAAGCATGAATATGAGGGAGGGATGGGAGGGTGTCTCTTCAGCCAACTGCGGTCCCAAGGTCGGGGCCAGCCAGCCTTTTAAAGCCCAGGGGGCAGACAGGAGTGAAGCCTGCCCCACTCTGGTCATCTCCCAAGCCCATGGACTGGCCTGATTGGCCAGAATTCAAAATTGGGCCTGGTGGGAATGCCCGCCCTCCTCTGCAGCTGGCATGGGGATTTCCCAACTACAAGCCACCCATCCCAGTGTTGCTCCCAGGGCTTGGGACCCATCACAATGGGCTGAAACTGCCGCCCACCCCAGGACTGGTAAGCAGCCATTTCTAGTTGATGTCATCCCAACATGTGTTCATCAGTATGTTTGTCCCATTTCTGCATTGTTCTGTGAATATTATTTTTAAAAATAGTCACATGAGAATCCACAATTCAAGATGCATTTGTACATATATATGCTTTGAAGCTGTGGGACAGTGGGCATATCTGGAATTTTGAGAACATGCCATGGACATCAGTCACAAAAATGGCTGCGATGCATTGTGTGCTGCAACACAAAATGGCAGTTGTGGAGGTGTGACATGACACAAAGCAGTGGCTCTGGTGATGTGGCCTAACACAAAACAGCCATCACCTAAAAGAGCAGAAAAAGATACAGCAACATAAAATGGTATTGATGTGCCTCCATAACAGTGGGGGAGAAACGGGCATCTACATCAGGCTCTACCATAACCATAGAAAGATGCTACTTGAATTTCTTTTTCTGATCAAAATGGAAGGTGCATGCCCAGTTCTGGCATCCAATGAAAAGTGGTTGAGTTTAAGGGGGCATGTTCCATATAATAGAGACTAAGCCAGGGCAAACAGGAACTGAGCAGAAAGAGCAAACAATATCTCACAAATACTGATGGTTTTTGAGGGGATATTTTCTGAGAGACCTTTCACAGATGCCATAAGAGGTCTGGTGGGTCATTCATGGGTGCCGGCCTGTCAACTCCTGTATTTTTAGACACACCCCTTTCGGACCATTTTTTCACACCCCTTTCTGTAAGAGTGTCAAGCTGTTCCCAAGAGGTCAAGAGAAATAGGAAATGCATCACTGTTGCCAAGGCAACCAGGCCAAACCTTCTGCATTAAATCTGCACCCCAGCAAAAACAAGTCACAGGTCCTTTCACACTCAGCCAGCTTTGCCAACTCAAGCCATGTGCTGGAAGAATTTTGGATGTAATTGCAGCTCTTTCGGTAAAGGAGGATAAGAAATCGTGCATCTCTCAGCCTGGAATGACTTGGAATTTTCATTCCATGTTTGGTGTTGTTCCTTGACACCTTTTCCTAACAAAGACACTGTTGGTTTCTGCTCTCTTCACTGTGCAGCGAAAGTGCTTGTCACAAGACAGGTGTTTACATTTGACAGTCTGTACTGTTGGAGTTTCCCACGGGAAAGGGAGACTGGATGTGACGTACACTGGTTTCCTGTTTTTCACTGTTCTTTGCAGTTCAGTGTGTGCTTTAGAGGAGAGAGGATGCTTTTCTCTGCTCCGGCAGAGGCAAGATGTTTTTTCTGTAACATACCAGCTTTGAAGTGTAAATAAAGCAATATACAGTATGTAGCACGTACTCCTCATCATTCCGCTGTGCACGGGACTGCTGCTTATCAACAACATTTGGTTATGGGCCCAGAAAAACGAAGTCATCTTAAGAATGGGCTCCAGAAGTCGAATCGGAGTGCCGGCAAAGGATCGGAATGCAGGGGGACAGATCGGAACGGAATCTGCTCTGCGCGTCAAGATGATTGATGAGGTATGTGCTACTGCTCCGGGCAGCCTGCCAGCTTCTAATTAATGGCTTTATGGCTGGACTTTGAACTTTTATAGCCGGTTTTGCCGTGCCACAGGCAAAAGGCTAAGAGGCTAGATTTTTCCTATGCTGGGGGAAATCGAAAGTAAAGTGCTGTTGAAGCTGCAGCAGTGTCACAGCATGAATTTAAGACAGCAGAGAGGACTTTCGCTTTTGAACTTGCCTTTGGATTGAAGCAGCTGTTCATAGATGCAACATGTATAAAGCAGCATGATTTAAAGCTGCAAAGATGATGCAAAAGGCTAGTGCCAGAGTTATGATGGCTAGCTGCAGAAGGCTGGATGAGGCAAGTGGGGAATTTGATACCACTGATCAGCCAAATGCTCAACTCACAGTAGCCTGTGATACTGCCATGATTCAGAATGAAGCAGATCGGCGGGGTGCTGGCTGCATGGGCAAGGGAGAGACTTCACAGTCGTCATCCCATAGTGCAGTGGAACCACCAGATGGCGCCAAAGCTTTGAAGGCAGTGAAATGCTACTCGTGTGGACGTCTAGGCCATATGAAGAGGGAATGCAAATATCCCAGGGCCAAGACAGAGCAGCGCAGTGGAAGCTCATCGCGTGGGAGAGGCCAGAGCAAAGGCAAAGGTCCAGTGTCCAGGACAACGCAGCCCAAGGCAATGGTCTCACGCTTCACTCCAAAAGTTGCAGAGGTCCAGAAGACGTCTAGATCTTTCTTCGTGGTTGATTCAGCAGCGACGCATCACATGTGCAACGATAAGCGACTGTTCGTGTCTTTTACACCGCAGGAAGGTGCGATTCATCAGGCAGATGACCACACAATCCCCAGTAAAGGCTACGGAACTGTTGTTCTTCACAGTTTGGACTTATCGATACAGAATGTGCTTTATGTGCCGGATGCCAAACATAATCTGCTCAGCGTTGGACAGCTGAATGAGCGGAATATTGACGTTTCCTTTAAGAACAAAAGGTGCATCATCACAAAGAAAAATGATTATGTATTGTATGCTGAATATGTTGATCGTTTATATGTTTTGTATTATGATGATGTTGTGCAGGATGACACTTGTTGCATTGCAGGTACTAACAAAAGTTTGCATGCAGAATGTATTCACGATTTTCATCGAAAATTTGGTCATTTGCATTTTGAGGCAGTATCTAAAATGCCTGCCTTGGTTGAAGGTATGACTATTAAACCCTGCAGGTACCACATGAAGTGCAAGGCATGCGCAGCAAACAAGGTGAAAATGGCTGCGAAAGGTAAGGTGTCTAGTAGGCAAGCTACAGAACCATACCAAATTGTTCATGCTGATTTGGTTGGACCACTAGCGCCCTCTTTGGGAGGAAACAGGTACTTCATGGTTCTCATTGATGCATTTTCCAGGTATATTTATGTGTACAATCTCAAGCAGAAATCAGAGGCTTTTCCTAGGTTAAAGGAATTCTGTGCTTGGTTGGAAAATGTGCATGGTAAGAAGGTAAAGACTCTTTTCAGTGATCGTGGGGGAGAATTCACTTCTCAGCAGTTTGAAGCATTTCTGACTGAGAAAGGAATTCAACACGATTTGTCTAGTCCTCGCTCGCCATGGCAGAATGGACTTGCGGAACGAGCAAATCAGACATTGCTTCAAGGGTTAAAAACCTTGCTGCATGATGCAAATCTACCAGAGAGTTATTGGGCCGAAGCTCTCTCATGTTTCACTTACAGTTATAATCGCAGGTTATCTTCAGCGATTGGTTGTACCCCGTATGAGAAGATGTTTGGCAAGAAGCCATACATCAAACACATGAAAATTTTTGGTTCTGACATGTGGGTTCACTCACCACAAAGCTCCAAGTTAGACAAGCGTGGATTGCATGGTATCTTTCTAGGTTATCAGAAAGGTTCTTACAGAGTAATGATGACTGACTCTAAGCAAATTAAGCTCACAAGAAGTGTTGAGTACAATGCCAAGTGGGGGGAGAATGTGGGAATTTTCCAATGTTATCCTGATGACAGTGATGAGACTGAGGATAGTCAAAAGCAGCCACAGCAACCCACACCCACTGATGAAGGTTCTGATTCTGAGTCTGAAACTGAATCGGGTGATTCAGAGGATTTCGAGAGTGCGAAAGCCTCTATGCGACCCTCTGAAAGCTCTGATCAAGAATTGGAGG
The DNA here is from genome assembly GCF_964252035.2 of Podarcis erhardii. Lineage (NCBI taxonomy): Eukaryota > Metazoa > Chordata > Lepidosauria > Squamata > Lacertidae > Podarcis > Podarcis erhardii. The sequence continues at coordinate 973,119 of NC_138512.1, read as the reverse complement.
AACCATTGTTCACAATAGGTCACTTTTCTCCTAAGAAGGAAGAGGAGAGTGTTGAAGACTTAAGGCTAATTCGCAGGTCACAGAGAGCCACAAAAGGCAGACCTCCAAAGAGATTTGCTGATGAGTTTGCTAAGATAGCAGTAACAGCTGTTAAAAGCTCCAAGAAGGTATTTGAACCTTCAAGTTTCCAAGAAATCCAGGATTTGGATTCAAAGGAAGCTGAGCCATGGTTAAATGCAATGAAGGCTGAGCTTGATTCCTTGGAAAGGAACAAAACATGGGACCTAGTTCCAGTAGTTCCAGGAATGAAATTGCTTGGAAGCAAATGGGTCTTCAAAGCGAAGACTGATCAAAATGGCAAGATAGTCAGACACAAAGCCAGATTGGTAGCCAGAGGTTTTGCACAGGTACCAGGTGAAGACTATCACGAGACCTACTCACCCACAGTGAGGTATGAGAGCATTAGGCTTATGCTCAAGCTAGCTGCAGAGGAGAATCTACACATTAGTCACCATGATGTAAATACAGCTTTTCTGTACGGATCTCTAGATGAATCACTTTATATGCTTCCACCTGATGGCGTACAGGTAAAACAGGGATTTGTTTGTGCTCTGAAGAAGTCCCTTTATGGTCTCAAACAAAGTGCAAGGTGTTGGCACACAAAACTCACTGAAGTATTGTTTTCTCTAGGTTTTAAGCAAGGGAAAGCTGATCCATGTGTATTTGTCAAAGAGGAGGGGCAAAAGAAACTGTATTGTTTGTTTTATGTTGATGATCTTTTATTCTTTTGGAAGGATGTCACAATGTACAATAATGCCCTAGCTCAACTGAAAGAGCACTTTGACATGAAAGATCTTGGTGAGGTAAACAACTACCTATCTCTAGAAATAGAGAGAGATCAAGATGGTAACATTCTAGTACACCAGTCACGGAAAATTGCTGATGTGTTAAGCAAACTGAACCTGATGGATGCTAACCCTGTAGACACACCGATGACAACAGGTTATCAAGTAGATGACACTGAAGAAGCATTTTCTGACACTACACTGTACAGAAGTGTGCTAGGCAAGCTAAATTTCATTGCCAGATGTTCAAGACCAGACATTGCTGTTAGCTGTAATTTGCTAAGCAGACAAGTCAACAATCCTACTGTTAAGGATTGGAAAGCTCTGAAACGCATAGCGCGGTATTTGAAAGGCACTATGCATTACAGACTGAGATTTAACAATCAGAAGTCTGGTGGTCTTGAGATATTTGCAGATGCAAGTTTTGGAAGTGACACTACAGACAGGAAAAGTACGTCTGGAGTTTGCTATATGTACAATCAGGGTCTATTTGATTGGTCATGCAAGAAGCAAACAACAGTTAGCTTAAGTACTTGTGAAGCTGAACTGAACGCACTGTCTTATTCACTTAAAGATTGTGAATGGTTGTTACAATTGTGCAAAGACATGAAAATTCCTGTCAAATGTCCAATCCAGGTTTATCAGGACAACAAAGCATGTTTGGCTTTGCTGAATTCTGAAGGTTGTAAGCAAAACACGAAGCACTTGCAATTGAAGTTGCAACATGCTAGGGAACGTATTCAGAAGGGACTTGTAACGGTGTCCTATATGCCAGGTAATGAAATTCCTGCTGATGTATTGTCCAAGATTGTATCAAGGGATCAACACTGTACCTATGTGCAGAAGTTGGGTTTGTACTGATATTGTACGAACACGCTGCCCAGTGATGTTCACAGAAAGGGGGAGGATGTTGGTTTCTGCTCTCTTCACTGTGCAGCGAAAGTGCTTGTCACAAGACAGGTGTTTACATTTGACAGTCTGTACTGTTGGAGTTTCCCACGGGAAAGGGAGACTGGATGTGACGTACACTGGTTTCCTGTTTTTCACTGTTCTTTGCAGTTCAGTGTGTGCTTTAGAGGAGAGAGGATGCTTTTCTCTGCTCCGGCAGAGGCAAGATGTTTTTTCTGTAACATACCAGCTTTGAAGTGTAAATAAAGCAATATACAGTATGTAGCACGTACTCCTCATCATTCCGCTGTGCACGGGACTGCTGCTTATCAACAACAGACACCAGTCTGGGTGATGTACAATATGTAAACATATAACACCACAATGAAACACATAATCCCAAAGTTGATTGAAAGAATCCTACTGCAGCCAGCAGTGCTGCCAAAATCTAGCTCCCTTACCAATGGTTTTCTCAACTACCAGATGTCACACCTTCCATTATAATGTGTGAGCAAAATCTAGGACAAGCCTCAAGGAAGGATAACAAGGTCCTTTAGCATAAAAACAGAAGCTGCTAAACTTGAGAAATGTACTGTTTCAATCATAGCCCCCACATGTATCCCCTTTTTATTACTTAACATATAACTGTTACTCTAATGTATAAAATACCCTGTCTGCCCACTCTCCTTTGTCTTCCTGGCTTCAGCATCCCAGAACCCAGCTGACACCAATGACACTGTGATTTTTAACATCCAGATTATTTTTGGGCAACTGTGCAGCCAAACATGAAGTCTGTTGAATGCCATAACCTTGTTGAATGTCATGAACCATTACTCTGCCTCCACATCCTGAAGGAAAGAGGCCATTTTTTCAGAGAACGTCTTGAAGGAGCATTTGCCTGCTACACCAACTTTTTGGTGATCAGAGTTGTTGAGCTTTTTTACTGCAGTATTCTGGGTATGTCTGGGAAATTACAGATGTACAGCAACCCTACAATAGTGTATATTTTCCATTAGTTCAGAAAAAAGACTACAGCCAAAGGAAATCCAGGGAGATGAAATTCCTTTAAAATCATGCAGTGAGCTTATGAGAGAGGACCACGGCTCTATAGCAGAGCACATGCTTTTCATGAAGGATTCAAACAGATCTCCTTCTGCATTGCCCTAAAATCCATACATTTATGTATATACAGTGGGTCCTCGGTTTTCGAACATAATCCATTCTGGAAGACCATTCGACTTCTGTAAAGTTTGAAAACGGAGACACAAAGGGCAGTCTGCAAATTTAATTGAGAAAATTGAGAAACACTCAGCAGAAGCCATTCGACTTCTGAGGCACATTTGAAAATGGAAGCATTTACTTCCAGGTTTTCAGCGTTTGAAAACTGAAACATTCGACTTCCAAGATGTTCGGAAACTGAGATACTACTGTATCTGCAAATGCAGGAGTCCCTGTAACTTGCATGGAAACACAAGACCTCTTTGCTGTGGTGTGGAAGAGGGGGACCAGATCGTGTGTGTGTGTGCCTGCTCTGTCTGAGGGCCACTTCAAGGCGTCTCCTGCTCTCCCTGCTTAGACTTCTTTATCCCCCAACCAGATTTGGACTGGGAAGCCCTCTAATTAGAGAATGCCTTCAAATGCCCAGACAGATGGGCGGGGTGTTGTTGTTGTTAAAAAACCTTTAAAAAAATAAGCTATAGAAAATGTTTTTTTCCAGGATTTTCCTAGGATGTTCCTTTGCTTTTTGCTTAAAATAAAATAAAATAAAATAGGTGCTGCATGGACATGGCTATTCCCAGTCTTATAATTTCCATCCTCCCTTCCCAACAGGTGGGTGGGGTTTGTGACGCCGGGCGGGCTTACCTGGTCTGGTGCCTCCCCCCTGGGTTAGGGTGGCTCTCGTCCTGCCCCCGGCCTGGGAGGACAATGGACGGCCGGCAGGGGGTGGGGTGAGGGTCAGGGGAAGGAGGCCGACCCCTTCGGTCAAACCTCACTTTGTTTCTTTTCTTCCAGGTTCAGGACGTGCTCCGGTGAGCAACCAGGTAGAGGGATGACAGGCTGCTTGCCAGCCTTTTTATGGTTTTCCGTGGCTAGGGAGGGGGTGCAAGGCCCCTCCGCTGCCGCTGCTCACCGTGGAGCGCCTCACCAGGCCTGAGAGGGCACCGGGTGCCCTGCTTGTAGGCTGCATGGCGGCCTTTTGTTTCAGCAGGCCACAAGGGAGGGGGCGTAGGGCCCCTCCGCTAAGGCCCAAGAGGTTGGCGTGCGCCCTGACGGCAGGCTGCCTTTTGTATCCCTCAGCTGCGGTGCTAGGGAGGAGACACAGGGTGGCCCAGCCCCTCCCTCCAAATACCCCTTTCCTTCCCCCACCACCACACCTGATCATTGGCTATCCTACTGGGCCTGAGCAGATGGGGCATGTTCTCCTTTCCATGTTTATGCTGCCTACATATTCCCAGTCTTATAAATGTAAGCATTTTGCTATAGCATGTTAAAGCCTCTGCAAACACAAAATTGTACCAGAATGTTTACATTCTGAATTATGGGCCAGAAGACACTACACATGCTTCTGAATAGCCACCTTTTTAAAGGTGGGTGAAATCTGTTCATTAATTTGTTTTGCATCATTGCCAGTTTACTAATGAGAGAGAGAGGGGGGAGTACAGGTTACAATACCCTGACCCACTTGAAGAATCTCATTTGTTGGTTGTCAGAGAAAAGTCCTTAGCCAGCCCTTACATTTAAGTGTCATTTTGTAGACAGTTCTGAAGCCACCAGCAAGTGCGCAGCAGGGGTGTGTGGGTGTGTGTGTGTGGGTGTGTGTGTGTGTGGAATCCAAGGAAGAGGGTTTTCAACAAAACATATTACAAGTACCAAAATAAGGAGCAGTTGAGTAGATGGGTATCTCTTAATGTGGCCCTGTGCTATAAATTACAAACCCGGCATTAGAAGCTTAACTTCAAAGGAGAAAAGGGGCAAGAATCCATATAGAGGAACGGGACATCTATTGCCATTCAGAGGCTGTTGGACTACCAACAGCTCCACCAAGAGTGAGAGTCTTATCCACAGAGGGGCTAAGTCCATATATTCTCAGCATTGTCAAAAAATATATCCCCCCTTTTCAAAACTTTCATTTATTTCACCTTCATCTGAATGCTTACCTATTTACTTGTCTGTTCCCATCTCTTGCCCTCACTCTCAACTGACTTTACTAGCATCATAAAACCAGTAATCTAGGGGGGGGGGGAAGTTTCCATCCATTGCCCCCGGTCTTAATTGTGCTCATGGATGCCACCTTACCCAGCCTGCCTTCCTCAGCATGGCACTATCCAGATGTTTACGGTTACCACTCCCATCAACCCTGATCAATGACCATGCTGGTTGGAGGGCACTAGGCTGGAGAAGGTTGACCAAGCCAAATCTGTGCAGAACTGTGGCCTTCTCCTGATCACTACATGCTCTCTAGTTGGCTAACATATCATGTGACCAATCCAGGAAAGGAGAAGCAGCAGCAACTCCAGTGGCTTCAAAGTAACTGTGGAGGGGGTGGTGAATATTCAGACAAAGTTTTTTGTGAGGGGCACCTACCACACTAAACTAGCAATTTTCAGCTTTATTTTGCACTAGAATTTATGAAATTCTATGCTTGGTGATTAACTGAGCTATGCTGTGCCCACAATCTTTACGGGTTTTTCATAAAAGTAGAAACTGTAGAATCCAAAGCTCCTGGAATACTCTAAACATATTGCAGTCCTAGGTATACTTAAGTGATTGGAAGTAATTCCTATTGAACTTAGTGGGACACATAGGCATGTATAGGATTGCATAGTGAGATATATCCTATAAAAATATTTGGCATGTAATACCATGAGTGGTAGTCAACTACGTTTTGCTCAGAGGAAGCCCACTAGAATGAATGAACATTACTAAACTAGGTCCATCAATTTCAATAGGCCTTCTCTGAGTAAAACTTCACTGGACATGATCCACTATTAAATCCCACCCAAAGCAATATAGTCAGAGACATCCTTGAACTAGTCCAATCTAAGTCATACCCAGTACAATGCAATATCCCTGATTAGGAAAGCACTAGAGGAATATACCGGTAACTTACCACATGGCTCTGTCTGATGTTCTCTCTTCCATGTTTTTATTGCATGGCAGGAAGATTTTTTTCTCCCCCTGCAGTGAAATATAAAATCACTACAGTGGTTTAAAGCCAGAAATTTAAGAGGGCGTCAGTGACATGGGAGGGGAATCCGAGAGGCTGAAATGTAGCTCAGGAAGTTGGGGGGGGGCTGCTGGGTTATCATGGCAGGCTGGCTTATTTGGCGCTGGCCTTGATTGGAAAGAGCAGACCGTCTCCCTTTTTTTTTTTGAAGGGAAAGCTGCCCACCTGGCACCAGAAGCTGCCCACTCTTCCCTGCACAATTAGTCATTCCCTCTGTTAATTATGAGTAATTGTGGGGAAACTGTCCCCTCTTGGTGCCAGAATCTCTGGCCTTTCCAAGTTCCAGTCACCCACAAAGCGAGCTTTCTTCATTTCTGCCTCCCTCCCTTTCCTTCATATTGTTTTAAATGCATCAAACAATATTCTATTTGTCATTTCATCAGCTCTCTCTGTGATCAGATCCTTCTCTGCCGAGTTATGTTTGCAGACATAGCGAGCTGCCTTATATACTGGTCCATCTCACTCAGTATTGTCTACACTGGCCGGCAGTGGCTCTCCAGGCTTTCAGGCAAGGTTCTATTGCAGACCTACCTGGAGATGCCAGGGAACTTCTGCACACCAAGCAGATGCTCTGCTGCCACACTCTGCTCTTCCACTTTTGGACCTGCTTGACAAAGGCTACTGCGCATTTCTCCCAAACAATGCTTTGTGACTCAGTGCGTGGCAGCCATTGGAAAGGCACATTCCATGCTAGGGATCATTAGGAAAGGAACTGAAAATAAAGCTGCCAATATAATAATGATGTTATACAAATCTGTTACAGTTCTGATCTCCTCACCTCAAAAAGGATATTGATATTCTCTGAGTTGGAAAAGGTTCAGAAAACGGCAACCAAAATGATCATAGACAGGTAAACATATTTGGGACTTTGTAGTTTTGGGAGAAAAGCAATGACAAACCTAGACAGCATCTTAAAAAGCAGAGACACCACCTTGCCAACAAAAGGTCCGTATAGTTAAAGCTATGATTTTCCCAGTAGTGATGTATGGAACTGAGAGCTGGGATACTTCCGGGTTGGTGCCTCCGGTAATGGCGGAATTCCTCTGATCGGGAGGAATTTGCCCTGTGGGAATTTGGGTCTGGCCGCCACGGTGAAGGCAGAGACCCACAAAAAATCACAGGCGGGAGAAGCCTGTGAGCGTGGGATTCGGCAGGCACCTTTTGTGCCTCCCCTACTCGCGGGGAAACCAGGTTTCGGGGATCCGGAGTGACGTGGGGTGAGCGGCGCAGTGCTTCGAATCGTCTGCTTTTTCCACGGAACGAAGCCGCATAGCTGTTGCCGGAGAGTGCTGACTTTTTCCTGCGGACAATTTGATTCTAAAGTAACTACCCGTGAGTAGAGCTGAGGTAGGAGAATTGGATTTTAAACGTCTAATCTGGCATCGTAACGGGGAGGTTCAATACAGGAAGTCCGCCTTCCCCTTTTGTAAATAGGCTGAAGCAATGAGGCTGCAAGCTGAAGTCTTGGAAAGCCTATTGTAAAAGACTAAATTTCCTTCTGTAAAGAACATTAACCCCCCCCCCTTGGAGGCAGGAGAAGAGGGGGGGAGTTGTGGACTGAATATGCCTGCAGGAGAGAGCGAAGAGAGTTAAAATACCGCCGCTCTGACCCTGGAAACAGGCTGCTAGCAGGACTGACGTCTTTTGCAATGTTCACTGACCGGGCATAGAAGGTTCATTGATAGCTAGCTAATAAGGGAAGTAATAGTGCCACTGTATTCTGCTCTGGTCAGACCTCACCTGGAGTACTGTGTCCAGTTCTGGGCACCACAGTTCAAGAAGGACACTGACAAACTGGAACGTGTCCAGAGGAGGGCAACCAAAATGGTCAAAGGCCTGGAAACGATGCCTTATGAAGAACGGCTAAGGGAGCTGGGCATGTTTAGCCTGGAGAAGAGGAGGTTAAGGGGTGATATGATAGCCATGTTCAAATATATAAAAGGATGTCACATAGAGGAGGGAGAAAGGTTGTTTTCTGCTGCTCCAGAGAAGCGGACACGGAGCAATGGATCCAAACTACAAGAAAGAAGATTCCACCTAAACATTAGGAAGAACTTCCTGACAGTAAGAGCTGTTCAACAGTGGAATTTGCTGCCAAGGAGTGTGGTGGAGTCTCCTTCTTTGGAGGTCTTTAAGCAGAGGCTTGACAACCATATGTCAGGAGTGCTCTGATGGTGTTTCCTGCTTGGCAGGGGGTTGGACTCGATGGCCCTTGTGGTCTCTTCCAACTCTATGATTCTATGATTCTATGAATAAGAGAAATACATTGTTTCTACTGTCTCCGGCTGCTTTTAAAAAGGAGTAAAAGTAACTGAAAAGTAACTGAAAACTGAAACTAACTTTGGATTCTTCGAACTGTGTTTAAAAGAGGACATTATTGATTAATATAAATAGAAACTGTTTCCCCCTAGTGGAAGCCTCTGAAACTGGTTGCTCTACAAGAGCTGGGCTTGGGGAATTTCCAGCTGCAAGATAAAAAACTGTGAGACTCTGGGATTGACCTTGAATCTTTTAAGTGCTATGGCAAATGGAAAGGAAAAAACAGACCAGCCAACTGCAGAAAAAACATTAAGGTCTGGGAGGACTTTGCAGCAACCCAGGAGAGGCTCAACACCAGGCCTCCCTGCTTCTTCTGTGACTGCTTCTGTACCAGTACATTCAAAACCAAGAGGAATGTCGACAGAAGAGGCTTTAGCGATTGCATTAAATAAGATAAATGATTCACTGGAACAGCTTAATAAGAAAACAGATGCGACAAATGCGAAAGTGGATGCTGCAACTATCAGTATAAATAATTTGGAACAAAAGGTGAATACCAATACAGAAACCATCCAGAAATTGATTCAGGAATCTACTTTGATATGGCAGACTGCGGAGGAAGCTAGGGAGAAAGCTGTTGCTGCGGAATGTAAAGTAACACAATTGGAGAGAGAGAGAGTCCCAGCCCTACAGAGGCAACTTGATGAACATAAGTTGACGCTTGCTATGATTGAACTTAAAGAAAAACAGACGAATCTGAGGATCAGAGCCCTACCTGAATTGGAGAAGGAAAGCTTGATAGACTTCCTCACATAGGAATTTGCTGACTTCTGGGACTTGGACTTGGATCAAGAAGAGTTTAAAATTGTGAGGGCCTTCAGACTTGGAAGAGGAGGGAAAAAAGAGAAGAATAGAATAAGAGACTGTTTGATCACCCTTCGAACTAAAGAAGAGAGAGATAGAATATTGGGTTGGCACTATCAGAAGAACCTAGAAGTACAACAGTCAAGAGTGGAAATTTTTAAAGACGTTCCGAAATATCTTTTGGATTTTAGGCCTAACTACGGAGATTTGGTTGCCCTGTTGAGAAGGAATAAAATCATCTTTAGGTGGGAGTTTCCCCAAGGTCTATCCTTCAGTTTCAAAGGAAGGAAAATAAAAATAAGATCAGTAGAAGATAAAGTAAAGTTTTTGTATAAATACGAAGAAGATCTGCAGAAGGGACTTGGAAAAGTGCCAAGAGCATCGGATAGAAGATCACCAGATAAAGGATTAGAGCAAAGAGCATCGGATAGAAGATCACCAAACAGGGGAATATTGGATATATCAGCATTATCCTTTGGACTGGATCTCCCAGTGAACGTGTCACCACCACCACCAACAGAAGAAGAGCAATCATTGGGTGCAGTTGGAGGAATATCAGCGTAATTACATGATGGCGTTGCAGGTTTCGAGTTGGAATGTGAATGGACTGAATTCCCCAGAAAAAAGGCGGAGAGTCTTTCATTTATTGAAAAAAGAACATTTGGACTTGATTTGTCTACAAGAAACACATGTGATAAGGCTACACAGGAAGATATTGAGTAATAAAAGATTGGGCCAAGAATTTATCTCATCAGATAAAGTCAAAAAAAGAGGAGTAGTCCTTTATGCAAAGGAGAGCCTATCACCGAAATTCATATTTAAAGATGACCAAGGAAGATTTGTTGCAATTGAAATTCAATCACAAGGAGAGAAATTCCCAATTGTAGGTATTTATGCACCAAATGAAGGAAAATTGGAGTTCTTGAAGAAGCTACATGAGACTCTGATGGATTACATGGACTATAATATGATTTTGATGGGAGATATGAATGGAGTGGTGTCTACAAATATGGACAAGGCACAGAGACAGGTAGTCACCAAAGATGGTAGACTACCCAAAACTTTTTTTGATATGACTGAAAATATGGACTTAGTTGACATTTGGAGAGTGAAGAACCCTCTGGGAAGAGAGGGAACTTTCTTCTCTGAGGCTAAAATGACATGGGCAAGAATTGACCAAATTTGGGTAACCAGGGGATTGGCTCCGAAGATCAGCAAAGTGGAGATCTGCCCCAAAACTTGTTCTGACCATAATGCTGTGAAGATGGAAATGAAATTGACGCTAACTGGTTCCTTTAGATGGAGGATGAATGATACTTTGTTTAGGAATGAAGAGGTCACCAAGAAGGCCCAAAAAACTCTAAGAGACTATTTTGAGATAAATATGAATGCTACAGTGGAAAAAAGAGTAATTTGGGACGCAAGCAAAGCGGTTATGAGAGGATTCCTAATACAACAGAATGCAATTAAGAAGAGAACTCAGAATGAAAAAAAGGATAAAATCCTGGGGAAGGAGAGAAGAAACTGAGAGCAAAACCAAAGTCACAAGAGATTCTGAAAGAGATAAAGTTATACCAAGTACAATATACGAAGCTGATGAATCAGGAAATAGAATGGAAGATTAAACAGATGAGGCAAAAGTCATTTGAATCGGCTAATAAGTGCGGAAAAATGGTTGGCCTGGCAAATAAAAAAAGACAAAAACTGAATACTATTACGAATTTGGAAGTGGAAGGAAAGAATATACAGAACCCAGTGGAGATCAGGAAGTGTTTTCAGAGGTATTTTAAACAACTTTATACATAGGAGAAGCAGAAAGAAATGGACATTGTTCTATTTTTGAAAATAAATGGACTACACAAAATCTCTCAGGAAAAACAGCTAATGTTGAATTACAAAATAACAGATCAGGAGGTGGAAGGGGCCATCCAGAACATGCAATTAGGTAAATTTCCAGGACCAGATGGTTTGACTTCAAGATATTACAGATCTCTGAAAGAATGGTTAATACAACCATTGAAGGAAGTCTGCAATGAAATATTGGAAGGGAGAAAGGCACCAGAGTCGTGGAAGGAAGCTTACATTACACTTATACCGAAAACAGAGACTGAAAAAACACAGCTTAAGAATTACCGCCCCATATCGCTGCTTAATGTGGATTACAATTTTTTTGCAGATATTTTGGCTAAAAGATTAAAAAAGGTGTTAGTAGAAGAAATTCATAAAGACCAAGCAGGCTTTCTCCCGGGCAGACACTTGTCTGACAACACGAGGAATATAATTAATATTCTAGAAAAACTACAAGTGAACATCAATACCAAGGCAGTTTTGATATTTGTGGACGCAGAGAAAGCCTTTGACAACATCTCTTGGAGTTTTATGAAGAAGAATCTACAGGGGATGGGGGTAGGTCAAGGTTTTGAAAATGGTATAGGTGCAATTTACTCAGAACAAAAGGCAAAATTAGTTGTGAACAATGTAGTGACAGAAGAGTTTAAGATTGAGAAAGGGACACGACAAGGTTGCCCAATTTCTCCATTGCTCTTTATATCGGTCCTTGAGGTTTTGTTAAATATGATTAGAAAGGACCAAGAGGTTAAAGGTATACAAGTGGGAGCTAAACAGTACAAACTGAAAGCATTTGCTGATGACTTAGTATTGACTTTACAGGAGCCAGAATCTAGTACTAAAAGGGTATTGGAACTGATTCAAGAATTTGGACAGGTAGCAGGTTTTAAAATGAACAAGATGAAAACTAAGGTTTTAGAGAAAAATTTAACTGTGAATGAGAGAGAGAAGTTTCAGGAGGAGACAGGACTAACATTGGTTAAGAAAGTGAAATATTTAGGGGTTAATATGACTGCCAAAAATGTGAATTTATTTAAGGATAATTATGAAAAATGTTGGACTGAAGTGAAAAAGGATTTAGAAATATGGACAAATTTGAAGTTATCATTGTTAGGTCAAATTGCTGTGATAAAAATGAATGTGCTGCCAAGGATGTTGTTTTTGTTTCAAACATTGCAAATTTTGGATAAGATGGATTGCTTCAAGAAGTGGCAGAAAGATATTTCTAGATTTGTCTGGCAGGGCAAGAAGCCTCGCATAAAATTTAACATATTAACTGATGCTAAAGAAAGAGGTGGATTTGCCCTACCAGACCTTAAACTGTATTATGAATCAGCTGCTTTTTGCTGGCTGAGAGAATGGCTGCTTCTTGAAAACACTGACGTGTTGGATCTAGAAGGTTTCATAGAATAGAATCATCGAAGCATAGAATCATAGAATCATAGAGTTGGAAGAGACCACAAGGGCCACCGAGTCCAACCCCCTGCCAAGCAGGAAACACCATCAGAGCACTCCTGACATATGGTTGTCAAGCCTCTGCTTAAAGACCTCCAAAGAAGGAGACTCCACCACACTCCTTGGCAGCAAATTCCACTGTTGAACAGCTCTTACTGTCAGGAAGTTCTTCCTAATGTTTAGGTGGAATCTTCTTTCTTGTAGTTTGGATCCATTGCTCCGTGTCCGCTTCTCTGGAGCAGCAGAAAACAACCTTTCTCCCTCCTCTATGTGACATCCTTTTATATATTTGAACATGGCTATCATATCACCCCTTAACCTCCTCTTCTCCAGGCTAAACATGCCCAGCTCCCTTAGCCGTTCCTCATAAGGCATCGTTTCCAGGCCTTTGACCATTTTGGTTGCCCTCCTCTGGACACGTGCCAGTTTGTCAGTGTCCTTCTTGAACTGTGGTGCCCAGAACTGGACACAGTACTCCAGGTGAGGTCTGACCAGAGCAGAATACAGTGGCATTATTACTTCCCTTGATCTAGATGCAATACTCCTATTGATGCAGCCCAGAATTGCATTGGCTTTTTTAGCTGCCGCGTCACACTGTTGGCTCATGTCAAGTTTGTGGTCAACCAAGACTCCTAGATCCTTTTCACATGTACTGCTCTCAAGCCAGGTGTCACCCATCTTGTATTTGTGCCTCTCATTTTTTTTGCCCAAGTGCAATACTTTACATTTCTCCCTGTTAAAATTCATCTTGTTTGTTTTGGCCCCGTTCTCTAATCTGTCAAGGTCGTTTTGAAGTGTGATCCTGTCCTCTGGGGTGTTAGCCACCCCTCCCAGTTTGGTGTCATCTGCAAATTTGATCAGGATGCCCTTGAGTCCATCATCCAAGTCATTGATAAAGATGTTGAATAAGACCGGGCCCAAGACAGAACCCTGTGGCACCCCACTAGTCACTCTTCTCCAGGATGAAGAGGAACCATTGATGAGCACCCTTTGGGTTCGGTCAGTCAGCCAGTTACAAATCCACTGGGTGGTAGCATAGTCAAGACCGCATTTTACCAGCTTCTTTACAAGAATATCATGGGGCACCTTGTCAAATGCCTTGCTGAAATCAAGGTAGGCTACATCCACTGCGTTCCCTTCATCTACCAGGCTTGTAATTCTGTCAAAAAACGAGATCAGGTTAGTCTGACATGACTTATTTTTCAGAAATCCATGCTGACTATTGGTGATCACAGCATTCCTTTCTAGGTGCTCACAGACTGTTTGCTTAATGATCTGCTCCAGAATCTTCCCTGGTATTGATGTCAGACTGACTGGGCGGTAATTATTTGGGTCCTCTCTTTTCCCCCTTTTGAAAATAGGGACAACATTTGCCCTCCTCCAGTCTGCCGGGACTTCGCCTGTTCTCCAGGAATTCTCAAAGATGACTGCCAGTGGTTCTGAGATCACATCTGCCAGTTCTTTTAATACTCTTGGATGCAGTTCATCTGGCCCTGGAGACTTGAATACATCTAAACTAGCCAAGTATTCTTGTACTATCTCCTTAGTTATTCTGGGCTATGTTTCCTCTGCTGAATCATTTGCTCCAAATTCTTCAGGTCGGGCATTGTTTTCTTCATCGGAGAAGACTGAGGCAAAGAAGGCATTGAGGAGTTCAGCCCTTTCTGTGTCCCCTGTTTGCATTTCAGCATCTTCTCCTCTAAGTGACCCCACTGTTTCTTTGTTCTTCCTTTTGCTACGAACATACCCATAAAAGCCTTTTTTGTTGCTTTTAACCTCTCTAGCAAGCCTGGGTTCATTCTGTGCTTTAGCTTTTCTGACTTTGTGTCTACACGTGCTGGCTATTTGTTTGAATTCCTCTTTGGTGGTTTCCCCCCTTTTCCATTTTTTGTACACATCCTTTTTTAATCTTAACTCAGTTAAAAGTTCTTTAGATAGCCACCCTGGCTTCTTTAGGCACCTTCCATGTTTCCGTCTCATTGGTATTGCCTGAAGTTGTGCTTTTACTATCTCCCTCTTAACAAACTCCCAGCCATCATGAACTCCCTTTCCTTTTAGTATTACTGTCCATGGGATCTCACCCAGCACTTCCCTAAGTTTTATGATAAGTTTCAATAATGCTTTTGGCTGGCATGCTTATTTGTGGTATGATAAGGTAAAAGCACACAAAGCTTTTAAAAATCATATTGTTAGAAAAGCATTGTTTAATGTTTGGATAAGATATAAGGATTTGTTAGAAAAGAAAACCCCAAGATGGTTGTCACCAATGGAAGCGAAGGCACAGAAAAAACTCAATATGGAGGTCAAATGGCCGAAATATTGGGAAATTTTGGAACAAGATGGAGACAGAATAAAATTGCAGTTTTGAAAAATTGAAAAATAAAGTGCGAGATTGGCTCCATTATTATCAAATAATGGAGGCATACAATTTGGACAAAAAAGTTGGCTTCCAGGTGGTAGAATCAAAATTGGAAACAGAATTGTTAGATTAAAAAATTAAAAATTTGTCAAGAATGTATAACTTGCTGTTGAAATGGAACACTCAGGATGAAATGGTGAAATCTGATACGATTAAATGGGCACAAGATGTTGGACATAACATAATGATGGCTGACTGGGAACAGTTATGGACTACAGGTATGAAATTTACGGCATGTAATGCCCTAAGAGAAAACTTAATGAAAATGATTTATAGGTGGTACATGACCCCAGTCAAGCTTGCAAAAATTTACCATTTGCCCGATAATAAATGTTGGAAATGTAATGAGATTGAAGGTACATTTTTTCACCTTTGGTGGACATGCCCAAGGATTAAGACATTCTGGGAGATGATTTATAATGAAATGAAAAAGGTATTCAAATATACCTTCCTGAAGAAACCAGAGGCCTTTCTCCTGGGCATGGTCGGCCAATTGGTGCCAAAGAAGGATAGAACATTTTTTATGTATGCAACAACAGCAGCAAGAATACTCATCGCATAGTATTGGAAGACACAAGATTTACCCACCCGGGAAGAATGGCAGATGAAGTTGATGGACTATATGGAACTGGCGGAAATGACTGGCAGAATTCGAGACCAGGGAGAAGAGTCGGTGGAAGAAGACTGGAAAAAGTTTAAAGATTATTTACGGAAATATTGTAAAATTAATGAGCTATAGAAAAATGTTGGAATGAAGTTATACGGCTTTAGTAGAAATTTATAAGGAATTAGGTATAAATAGATTAATAGAGTATTAAAGGAAAAAATAAGGTTAGAATGTGCTAAGATAATTATAGGATAGAAAATAGAGGAAGATGGAAAGGAATTGCTGAAACAATTAATAGAAGTGGAATACAAAAAGGGAGGTGTGAGGAGTTCGCGGAAATAAGTGAATGAAAGATAAGATATTGAAATTATTTGATGTGTTTTATACTGTTTTTGTTTTGTTTTGTTAGTTTAATGTGTTAGTGTTATGTTGTGTTTTTGTATTGTATTGTCCTTCTTTTTTGTAGTGTTTAAAAGTAATAATTTTTTTAATATTTTTTTTTAAAGGAAGTGAGAGCTGGACCATAAAGAAGGCTGATCGCTGAAGAATTGATGCTTTTGAATTATGGTGCTGGAGGGACTGCAAGAAGATCAAACCTCGCCATTCTGAAGGAAATCAGCCCTGAGTACTCACTGGAAGGACAGATCCTGAAGCTGAGGTTCCAATACTTTGGCCACCTCCTGAGAAGACTCCCTGGAAAAGACCCTGGTTTGGGAAAGATGGAGGGCACAAGGAGAAGGGGACGACAGAGGACGAGATGGCTGGACAGTGTTCTTGAAGCTACCAGCATGAGTTTGACCAAACTGCGGGAGGCAATGGAAGACAGGAGGGCCTGGCGTGCTCTGGTCCAGGGGGTCACGAAGAGTCAGACATAACTGAACGACTAAACAGCAAAAGGTTTTGGCAAAAGATGAGCAAGAGGCAACATGATGGAAGTTTATAAAATTATGCATGCATGGAGAAAGTACACAGAGAAGCACGCACCCCCCCCCCAATTATCACACTAGAACTTGTGGACACCCAATGAAGCTGAAGACTGGAAGATTCAGGACAGATTTTATATATATATAATTAAATTTGTTAGTTGCTTTATCCTGCAAACTCTGCAGAGAGGGAAATGATTGTCGGTGCAAAGGGACCTTTCCAAACATTAGATTTTACAGTTCCCCACTTTGCACGTTACACTTTGCATGTTGATACTGAAATCGTATCAAACACTAAACGAATTTTAGTGCAAATGTCTCCCAATAAACACATTTTCTTTATGCAGTTCTGGATAATATACACATTTTTGCAAGCCCCCTTTTTATAGAAACAAAAATAAATTATGTTATTTTCACTAATATATGAGTTTTGATTTTTTTGGAGGTTTCTTTTGCACATTTCTCCCTAATACCGGTATATGCTTTTCATACTTGTTGCTTGGTTGGAGAACTGCACCACAAAATTCAGAAAAGTGAATTATGAAGAATTGCTATGTTTTGGTTCATATATTGGTTTGAGCTGTGTGAATTAGGTAGCTACATGTTAGAATTCAAGCAAAATCAAATTTCCCGTGTGCCACAATGGTCTGTTCTCCATATAAGGCATCGTGGGATGAGGCATCTGTGAAAACTGCCTGCTGTGGTTTTGCCACAGCAGAAAAGCTTGTCGAAAGGGCTTGCTACTCCAGCCCAGCAGCCAGTGCACTGCATCTGCTAGGACTCACAGAAGGACCCTGATATCCTTTCTCAGAGTGGGGCATTGGGAGATGGGGATGGCTGCCCCCCCCCCAGGTAGCAGAAACAGGTGGGGGCTATGGAGGGAGGGAGGTGGGGGAGGGAGAGGAAGAAGCATCCATGAGGGCTAGAAGATGGGCCAACAAACTGACCCCAAGCAGCTCAAGATGACACATGTGGTTCTCCCCTTCCCCCCTTTTAGCCTCACAACAACCCTGCAAGGTAGGGTAGGATGAAACGGTGGCTCACCCACTTGAGCTTCATTGCTAATTGGGAATTTGAACCCTGGTCTCACAGGTCCAACCTGTTCATCATGACACCCTGTCCTGCCCTGCTCCCTGACCAAAATGAAGGTTAACTACAGTACCACTGTGCCTTCTTCCTATTAATCCCTTGCTGCCTTTCTTTCTTTCCAGTGCTGAAATTTCGATAATAAATCTCATTTAAATGTGTTTGAGGATTGGCTTTTTTTCTATCCAATAAAATGACACATACATCAAAGGCACCATAGAATAATAGCGATAATTTTGCAGGTGGTGATGCCCACCTAGGCTGTGGGTTAGCTCTGCATTAGCAACAGCATCCCTAAGTCCACCAGCCTCATTCTCCTTCAGTTACACCCCACCATCCCTGTTACCGAAGCCCAGCAATATAACTCTATTTCAAATTAGCATCAGGAGACTGCAGCTTCCCTTCCTCCAGCCTGGAAGGGCTAATGCCCATTCCCACCTCTTATAACAACATTTCTCCAGAGAGCAACTTCATTAGGCATGAATTTCCTTGACCTTTTGCAGTGTTCTGCAATCGGATTGGCTAGCTGGGCTGTCTTCAATGCCACTCGCAGTCTAATTAGCCTGTGGGGATTGAGGGGAAATGGACAGCCAATCAAAATACAGAATATTGAAAAGGTCAGGCCTGTTGGATATGGTGTCATAATTCACAGAGTTTTTGAGGCATTACTTTTCTGGTGGCAACTGTTATTCTCTTGCCTAGGTGAGAGAAAACAGAGCTCAGCACAAATTTGTATCTGGAAGCAAGCATCTAAAAGGCTGCTTTCTGATAGCTCCAGGACTGGGGCGAAATGGCCTCCCCAAATAAGCAATTTGTGGGTCGCAAAATCCTCTCTCTCTCTCTCTCTCTCTCTCTCTCTCTGTGTGTGTGTGTGTGTGTGTATGTATGTGTATGTGTGCGTAGGAAGGAAAGACTGTCTCCAACTGTTTTTCTCAGGAAATTATCTTTTCTGGGATTCTGACTTGCTTTTTATTGAATGAAATTAAATTATTTGTTCATATTGGGGGGGGATGGACTAGGAGAGGGGGAGGGAACCTGTGGCCATCCACACATTGCAAGATTCCAACTCCCATCAGCCCCAGTCAGCATGGCCAGTGGTCAGGGATGATGGAGGAACTGGAATCTAGCAACTTCTGGACAATCACACCTTCTCCATCCATGGATGAAGAGAAGCAGACATTCAAAGGAGTTGAACCAGGCCTTCTTCAAGATCTAGTATACATGAAGTTACAAGAAGAAACTGTCATAATGACTACTGTGGCCAAAAGCAAGATTCACCTGAAACATCAAAAATGCTCGCTCCCCTGGAAAAAATATTACCAAATGTGCATAGAGTCTCTGTGAAGATTTTTGTCTGAGTTCATGTTTCCTGGTATCTTCTCCCATGTTCCTTGAACACCAAAATCTTATGGGTAGCAGGTCTGCACTCCATCAGGATGGAGCCAAGATGGAGCCAACAGGTGTTCAACTCCATCTACAGCAGTGTTAGAGGAACCTTTCATCCTCCCTGACCCCATGTAGGTGGCCTACAGCTCTCATCATCTCTGGTAATTTATCATGCTTACTGGAGCTGATGGAAGTTGAAGTTCAGCAACATCTGGAAGGCAAGAGGTTTACCACCCATGACCTAGAGCAACAATAACAGCCCTGCTGGCTAAGACAAAGATCTATCTAGTCCAGCATTCTGTTTCGCACAGTGGCCGTCTAGAGAACCATGAGGCCATCAGCCAAATACTCTCCCTACTTGTTCTCCCCAGAAACTGCTATTTGGAGGCATGCTGCCTCAGAAACAGGATGTAATATGAATATTGTAGCTAGGAACCATTCATAATTTTAGCTTCATGAAACTCCTTTTAGTGCCATTTAAGGTCCTTCACATCCTGTGGTAGCAAATCATTATTATTATTAGCAGGGAGGGCCTGGCACTGCCCAGGAATTTGTAGAGATCAAACAATTTTGTGATTTTTAAATGGATAGTGCCATTTGTGAGTTTGGACCCATCACATCCAAAATCAGGTGAAGGGATGCTGAAATCACATTTTGGTCTGCCATCTTCAATCAAAATAGCATTCAAAATCCAAACATTGATGAATACTGCTGACCCCATCTGGGGAACCCCCATACTCAGTTTGGCCATGATATCTCAAAAGGCAGCAGAATAATATTTCAGTCCCACAATCTTGATTCAAAGTGTCAACCATTTTGGCAACAAGAGGCAACAGAACCTATGCCAAAAATAAACAGGCAAAGTAAAACTGAAGTGACATGTAGGTCCAACATATTGATTCAAAATGGCAACTGGTGTCCAAATTGTGATGACGGCTGGCACCCCACCTCAGGAACTCTCATGCTGAGTTTGGTGAGCTCTCTCAAGAGGCGCCCAAACACATACAGAACAAAGAAATGGACGAACCATTTCCCAAAATATATAGAAAGTGCCTGTTATTGTTTTCTTTTTCTTTCCTGAAAGATGAACTCAAGAAGACTTACAAAAACAAACATGAAAAAAAAAATGTGAAAACATCCTAAAATATAGTGGTACCTCAGGTTAAGTACTTAATTCGTTCCGGAGGTCTGTACTTAACCTGAAACTGTTCTTAACCTGAAGCACCACTTTAGCTAATGGAACCTCCCGCTGCTAGTGCGCCGCCAGAGCCTGATTTCTGTTCTCATCCTGAAGCAAAGTTCTTAACCTGAAGCACTATTTCTGGGTTAGCGGAGTCTGTAACCTGAAGCGTATGTAACCTGAGGTACCACTGTAAATGCCAGAGTTTGTGTTAGGTGCAGCAAGTCCTTTTTCTCTGTCCTGAATTTCCCATGATCCAGCTTCCAATGGGTGGTTGCTGGCTCTAGTTCTACGAGAGAAGAAGAAAAACTTCTCCCTATCCAGTTTCTCCACAGAATGCATAACTTTACACACTTGTACTGTGTCCCCATTTACTCACCTTTTCTCTAAACTGAAAAAATAGGTCCCAAATGTGGCATTCCCTGGATTGCTTTGGTGGGCCTGTTTTCCATCTTCTCCAGCTGCACATGGTGATGTTCTATGCACCCGCCAGGGGTGGTAGGCACCTCACCTACTGGTTTGTATTTTTAAAAATGTGACATGGCAGCATCCCTTTGAATAATGCATTCTTGTTTAAAGAACAGGAATCCATTTTTATTTATGGTGGCTGGTACCCTTCCTAAAAAAGTGCAACATTTCAAATTCCACCCACCCAACCTGCATGCCTCTGCTAAAGCAAGATTTCTCTGGGCTTTTGATTTTAAGAGTGCTCCACTGGTGTAAAAGTATTTCAGTATAATCTAAATTAATGGGCGCTGGGTTGCTAAAGTTTACCAGCAGTTCACAATGTTTATTGCTATTTACGGAAAGAAAATAAACTAATTAAAAAAGATGAGTGTGTCATCGTGTTGGTGAGCAGGTTAACAATATTCAATTAGTGCCATATTGATCCGTGTGAAATGAAATCTGGGGAGGAAAAGTTGAGAAAAGGAGCAGGTAACGAAGCGCAGAGAAGAGGAAGAACGTGAGGGGAGAAATTTGATCAGCAATTCATTTATTTAGATTTTCCTCAGGCTGCCACCCCTCAATTGCCCAGGCTTGAGAATCAAAAGAGAGCGAAAGAGAATCAATTGCCATTTGAGTAATTTTTTTAAAATGACTGTTGCCATTTTAATATCTGCCACTAAATCCCCACCAACATTAGACACCAATTATAATAAATGAAGGCTGGAGGCAAATATTTTACCCGTGCAGGGTTCCCCGTGGCCCAGGGGCTCATTTAGCATCTTTCTTTTACTCATATGGTGGACCTTTCACATGTGCTATTCCATAAATTGCGGGAAATCATTGCTATCATCTATATCTATCTATATCTATCTATCTATATCTATCTATCTATCTATCTATCTATCTATCTATCTATCTATCTATCATCTCTATCATCTATCTATCTATCTATCTCTATCATCTATCTATCTATCTATCTATCTATCTATCTATCTATCTATCTATCTCTATCTATCTATCTATCTATCTATCTATCTATCTATCTATCTATCTATCTATCTCATCTATCTCATCTATCTATCTATCTATCTATCTATCTATCTATCTATCATCTATCTATATCTATCTATCATCTATCATCATCTATCTATCTATATCTATCATCTACCATCTATCTAGCTACTATCTTAAAACTGTCCTTCATCTCGCAGGATTCCAGTGCAGTTTGCAACTTACTCAAATACAACACAGAGATTTTAAAAAACGATTACAATAGTTGGGAGAGAGAGAGAGAGAGATTTCGTACAGGGCCACCAGCTTACCTTTCCCCACCACTGCAACCTATCTCTGCCAGTCGGGGTAGACTATCCTGGAGATGGACAAATATTTGGATTTGGAATATGGCCTCTTCCTATGTTCCTTTCCTTCTTGGCATTTCTCTCTTTGCTCCTCCTGTATTACTGCCAAAGATGTGTGCATTTCTGAAAGACTCTGGGGAGAGGGGGGCGGGTTCCAGTTCTGCAGGAGCTTGAGGTTCGTATGGGAGCAGGCGGTGTTCAGTCAATGGTCTCAGCCAAGCAGACAGGACCTTGGACTGCTCCAAGGGGCCCTGCTAAAACTTCTGCAGGAGATACAGCTAACTGAAGCCTTAGCAGGGGCAGACATGGGGCTCTCAAATTTCAGGAACGCCCTGTGCAATGTTAAAATCTGGTACCCCTGCCTCTTGTGCTGCATTCTGCGGCATTGTTGTGGTCACCCCAGCCACATGGTGCCCACTGCAGCTGCACCCCTAAAACTGCCTCTGGCCTTAGGCAGGCGGACCAAACCTGAAGTATAAAATCATAGAAAGTTACAACTAAAGCACCCATGGTAGGCTCCAGCTCTCTTTAGAGTCTGTCAACTGTGGATGCAGAAATACTACAAGGGATTCATCCTCTGAGGCAGCGGGGGTGGGGTGGGGGTGGCCGGGCTCTGTCCTGAGGCCAGGAGGACCTTGAATACCGATGTTTCTGTGCCTGAGGAAGTAGACTGAACCTCACCCTCATCAGAAAACAAGGTCCTCATTGCTGAGAGACCTCACTTGTTTTTGCTTTTGCTGTATAAGGGAATAAGATAATGTAGAGTATATGAGCAGGAACTGAAAACTAGACAGCTGAGGGTGATGGGGAAAGCAAGAAGAAAAAAGAATTAAATTGTAAGATGTGAAATTTAAGATTAGATAAAAGGATTGAAATGTGAATTGGAATATAAAGCAGTAAATAGGTGAAAGTAGGGACACATCTAAGAAGAAGAGTGGGAAGTCATCTTATTTGGAAAAAAATGTATTAAATTTGATGTAATTTGGTATTGAATGTTTAAAATTGGAAAACTAATAAAAACTATTTGGCTAAAAGAAGAAGCAAATGACGTCCTGATGTGATTGTACATAGGCTGCATCAAGGGGGGAGGGGTGTACAGTGTTTTCTGATCTGCACAAGTGTTACTGGGCACCAGGCAAAGAATTTGTTGCTGAAGCCCAGCTTAGCTGCAGCAGGAATCCCTCTTCCTCTCCTTCCTGCCCAGGGTGCAGGAGGCCTGGGTGCATGGGTGGAGCTAATCCAGAGCCTGACCGTCCTTCACTGAAAAGGTGGCAATCTTCACTACACCACACAAGGCAACTGCACACACAGCTCCAGACAATTGAACGAATTAGGAACTCCAAGACCCAGTGAGAAATTAAAGCCAGGAGGCAGTGCTAGGTTAAAGCCACTCAACTGTTTACTTGTTGATGCAGCCCTTAGAAGCATCCCTATTCCTGCTCCAGTTGGATGTACATAAAGGAGGACCTTCTGGAGGACTGCACCCTTGGTCTTTCAACACGATGTGTGGATGGGTGTTTTGAGGTGAACAGGGTGGATTAAATGTTATCTCTGTAAAGCAAGGCAAATATCACAGCCTTGGCAACAAAAACAGATTTTTCTAACAAATGTTTAGTTTTACTTTTTTGCAGGATTTTTTTAATGATTCTGGGCACAGGAACAAAATGACTTTAGTGACAGATGGGCTGGAATGTTTTGTGGATGTGTCTTTGTTTGAGTCAGACATATGTAGAAATGGAAACTGACTTAACCCCTTCAGCACTGACACGGGATGCTTGTCAAGGGCATTTCCTTCTGGTCAAGCAGCTCTGAAGTATGTTGTTTCATTTTGGCTACTTAGATCACACTGAAATAAATCCTGGCAACTACCAGGGCAGAAAAAGTTCTCCTTAAAAGACCGCTTAGCCCCTCCCCAACGCCCTCAAAAGAAAATCCTTTCAATAAACTGAGTGCAAACCGTCTTTGTGATGTTCAAAGAAGGAAGCTCTCCAGGTGGGAGTCCTCTTTAGCTGATAGCAAAATGGCACTCAGCTCAAAGCTTGGACAGGTTCAAAGCAATCTGGAGCTGTTGGCAGTAACACGAACGTATGTTATAATGCTATGTAGGGTAAGTTTGCTCAGGCACAAAACTTAAGACTTGTCTGTGTCTTCATTCATTTTAGGGATCCTGAATGCATTCAGCCACTGTAGTTTCTGGTATAAACTGATTGGATCTGCTTCTCCCAGTCTAAGGTGAAAATTGTAACTCAAGCTGCAATCCTATACAGTGGTGCCTCGCAAGACGAAAAGAATCCGTTCCGCGATTCTCTTCGTCTAGCGGTTTTTTCGTCTTGTGAAGCAAGCCCATTGACAGCTTAGCGGATTAGCGCTATTAGCGGCTTAGCGGCTTAGCGGATAAGCAGATAAGCGGCTTAGTGGCTTAGAAAAGGGGGGGGAAGGGGAAAAAACCCGCAGGAACTCGCAAGCCCATAGGAAATTCGTTTTGCGAAGCACCTCCAAAACGGAAAACCCTTTCGTCTAGCGGGGTTTTCGTCTTGCAAGGCATTCATCTTGCGGGGCACCACTGTACCTATTTGCCTTGTATCAAATCTTATTGAAATGAATGATGCTTACTTCTGAGTAGATGCGTAACAGATCGTGCTGTTTGTTGTCTACCCTGCTATTTGTACCTTTCAAATGCCCCATCACACATAAGTATTCTTTTAAAATATATAAATTTTATTTATTTATTTATTTATTTAAAATTATTTAAATCATTTTAACCCAACTCTTCAGTTGAAAAAGGCTCCCAGAGCAGTTTACAAAAAATATCAGTGATAAGACCAGTCCCCGCCTTCAGGTTTACTCTCTAAAAGACAAATCACAAAAGGAAAAGTGACTGAGAGGTGTGGAGGGGGAAAGCAGCCTCTTAGTTCTGAATTCTTATTTTATTTTTAAACAAAGCTTAAAATATAAATCAGGAGGGTTGGGAGAGGCCTGAGCAGCGGGCAGAGAGGCCCAAGGGCCAAAGGTAGCAAAGAGAGAAAAGGCAGAGCTGCCTCTGACAACCCTAGACCCATTCCCAAGATGCAAAGTCAGAGGTCTAGGGGCAAGAATGGGACAGGGTAGGAAAAGTTAAGGAGCATTTGCCCTTGTGACAAATACCAGCTGGAGACGGACTCCCACCGTGGCTGTTTTGACAGCCCAAATTCACTGGCTTGCGCAATATCTCTGTCTTGTTAAAGGTAATTACAGTTCTTCCTGTGTAATGAGATGGTTTTTAAAGGCCATTCAAAAGAAATTTTCTATAATGAGGTTAAGGGTTTTATGGTGTTATACATCAAGGGAGCTGGTAATTGGTCGGATCCAGGAAGCGCCCTGAAGAAGAGAGATAGCGGGCTTCATGAATACGGTGTTGAAATCACAGGCACCAAAATGGGAGCTTTTCCTTTTTCTCCCTTTCGGCTTAGCCTCCTTTGGAAGAAAGAAACAAAGACAAGGGGATAAAGGGGTGGGGTGGGAAGGAGGGACAGGAAATGGCTTTCTCTCAAGTAGTTTGCGATGCTATATAATAAAAAGCAAACTCTCCTAGCAATTTGCTCAGCAGTTGTTAAGGGAAACTAGCTGGCACCAACACAGATCCAGTCCCACACTTGAAGGGGCTCTGATGGACTCTTGTCTATACCTACAGGAGGTTTCACCTAATGGTGGTGAAAGCTGGTGCTGGGGAGTCACAATTAAAACTTCCCACAATACCTCAGTGCAGCAGTTGGCAGCCTTTTGGTGCCAGTGGGCTGCATTTGACCCCTAGGTCTGGGGCTCCCCACTCCTTGCTGTAATATCTGGGGACCAGTGAATTTGAACTGACCCCATTCCTTTATTATGTCTCCCCAGTGCAGGGGTGCCGACTTATAAAAAATATTGGGGGGGCCCATACCGGGGTCCTGCCCCGGGAAGTTTTCTAAATTTTAGATGAAAATTAGTGAGTTTTAAAGTTTTTTAAAAGTATTTTAGAGTCATATGATTAACATTAGAACCCCGAAAACTCGACTCTCTATAACTCCACACTCCGGGAAACTCGACAAGCCTGAAACACTTTTTGGCTTTGAAAAAAGAAACAAAACATAAACACGCACGGTATTTTCATAAAAAGCTAATTTAATTTACAGTAACAATTATGCTTATAGACTATTACAGAGCAGTGAATATATAGCTCTGAAAAGACTGAAATGATATTTAAATAAATCCTAAACTATCATTAAAAGAATAAAACATAAAATATTGCTGTCGCACAGTAATAGCACTTTGATTAATAAGTGAAATAGCTAATTTAAGCTTACTTTGAATAAGGCTGAGGGTTCATTAAATAAAAATAATATCTCAAAGTTAATGCTTTAATACAGTTAATAAAGTTAATACAGTATGCCTAATACTGTATGTAAATACTGTAATACTGTATGTAAATAATGAGTTTTAATTTGGTCTTACACCCTAAAAATATTTAAGTATTTGAAAATAACTAATACAGTACTATAGTTAATATAGAAATACAGTACTAAACTAGTACTAATATTTCGAAACTGAAAATTTAACATTCTGTATGTATTTAATTCTCTATTTTATAAAGATTTTTAATATCTGACTGTGAGTTTGGAATAGCCCAATGCAAAAATCCTGAGGATCCATGTGGATCCGTGCTTTGTAACCACGTTTTTGCACCACTGTGACCCTAGGCAACAGTGGGTGCGTGATTTTTTTGGTGCAAGATGTAGCCATGGACATGCTATGTGATCTGATGGTGAATTTGGGGTGACCCAATGCAAAAATCCTGAGGATCCATGTGGATCCGTGCTTTGTAACCACGTTTTTGCACCATTGTGGCCCCAGGCCACAGTGGGTGCGTGATTTTTTTGGTGCAGGCTGTAGCCATGGACATGCTATGTTATCTGATGGTGAATTTGGGGTGACCCAGTGCAAAGATCCTGTGGATCCATGCTTTGTAACCACGTTTTTGCACCATTGCAGCCCCAGACAACAGTGGGTGCATGATTTTTTTGGTACAGACTGTAGCCATGGACATGTAATGTGATCTGATGGTGAATTTGGAGTGACCCAATGCAAAAATCCTGAGGATCCATGTGGATCTGTGCTTTGTAACCACGTTTTTGCACCATTGTGGCCCCAGGCCACAGTGGGTGCGTGATTTTTTTGGTACAGACTGTAGCCATGGACATGCTATGTGATCTGATGGTGAATTTGGGGTGACCCAATGCAAAAATCCTGAGGATCCATGTGGATCCGTGCTTTGTAACCACGTTTTTGCACCATTGTGGCCCCAGGCCACAGTGGGTGCGTGATTTTTTTGGTGCAGGCTGTAGCCATGGACATGCTATGTGATCTGATGGTGAATTTGGGGTGACCCAATGCAAAAATCCTGAGGATCCATGTGGATCCGTGCTTTGTAACCACGTTTTTGCACCATTATGGCCCCAGGCCACAGTGGGTGCGTGATTTTTTTGGTGCAGGCTGTAGCCATGGACATGCTATGTTATCTGATGGTGAATTTGGGGTGACCCAGTGCAAAGATCCTGTGGATCCATGCTTTGTAACCACGTTTTTGCACCATTGCAGCCCCAGGCAACAGTGGGTGTGTGATTTTTTTGGTGCAGGCTGTAGCCATGGACATGTAATATGATCTGATGGTGAATTTGGGGTGACCCAATGCAAAAATCCTGAGGATCCATGTGGATCCGTGCTTTGTAACCACGTTTTTGCACCATTGTGGCCCCAGGCCACAGTGGGTGCGTGATTTTTTTGGTGCAGGCTGTAGCCATGGACATGCTATGTGATCTGATGGTGAATTTGGGGTGACCCAGTGCAAAGATCCTGTGGATCCATGCTTTGTAACCACGTTTTTGCACCATTGCAGCCCCAGGCAACAGTAGGTGCGTGATTTTTTGGTGCAGGCTGTAGCCATGGACATGTAATGTGATCTGATGGTGAATTTGGGGTGACCCAATGCAAAAATCCTGAGGATCCATGTGGATCCGTGCTTTGTCACCACGTTTTAAATGGGGAGGGAAGGAAAAACACAGAAGGGACAAGAAGCACAAGAGGGGTGTGCGGAGAAGCAGCTGGCTAAGAATGCAGGGGAGGAGTTTAACGGGGTGGGGGGGAGGAAAGGAAGGCAAAAGTCCCGGTCCCCCCAAGCCAGCCCTCTCTCTCTCTCTCCCACCTGCGAGTCCCTAGAGCACGGAGAGGAGGAGGTGGTGGGCTGGAGCCGGCACGCAGTGTGACTAGGAAAGAATTAAAAGGAAGGACTCGATCCTTTCCTTAACCCTCTGCTTGCCAAGAGGGCAGGGGATTCCCTGCTCTTTGTCGAGTTTGAGCAACAGAAGCGGGTGGGCAGTAAGACCCTGAGGCAGAATGCAGGAAAGCAGCAGCTTCCGCCTTCCCTCCCCCCCCCACCGCCCGATCTTATTTTTGCCTGATTTTCTTAAATTATTGGGGGGGCTGAGCCCCCCCAAACGAATTTTTGAGGGGGCTCGGGCCCCCTCAGGCCCCATGGAGTCGGCGCCTATGCCCCAGTGTGAATTCAGTGAATTCCTCCAGCAAAGCGCATACTTTGCCCAAAGAAGAAGCATGGGGGGATGTTGTCCCCACATTCAAAAGGGGGGGGGGGTGACATAGGGAGCTACCAAACAGTCAGCTTGATGTCAGTACCAGGAAAGGGCCTAGAACAGATAATTAAACAAAACAAAATAAAAAAATTCTTTCCAGTAGCACCTTAAAGACCAACTAAGTTAGTTCTAGGTATGAGCTTTCGTGTGCATGCACACTTCTTCAGATACACTGAAACAGAAGTCACCAGACCCTTCTAAATAGTGGGAAGGTGGGGAGGGGTATTACTCAGAAGGGTGGTGGGAATGGGTGATTGGCAGATAGCTGTGATGAGCCTGTTGACGACTCTTAACGACTGCAATAGGTCTTACAGGAAAAAGCAAGGGGTGAGAAGGTGAAAAATGGCTTTGCATGCACACGAAAGCTCATACCTAGAACTAACTTAGTTGGTCTTTAAGGTGCTACTGGAAGGAATTTTTTAATTTTGTTTTGACTATGGCAGACCAACACGGCTACCTATCTATAACAGATAATTAAACAGTTGTTCTGGGAGCATTTAGAAAAGGATGCTGTGATTACTAAGACCCAGCATAGGTTTTTCAAAAACATGCCAGGCTGGGCAAATCTCATTCTTTTCTGATAGAATTACAAGCTTGGTGGATCAGTAGGAAGCTGTGGATGTAGTTTATCTTGATTTCAGTAAAGCTTTTGACAAATTCCCCCATGATATTATTGTGGAGAAGCTGGTAAAATATGGGCTTGATGAGATTAGTGTTAGGTGGATTTGACTGACTAAGACTCCCAAATACTCCCTGATGGTTCCTCATTACCCTGGAAAAAGTGACAAGTGGGATGCCACAGGGCTTTGTCTTGGGTCCATTGTTGTTCAACATCTTTATAAACAACTTGAATGAAAGAATTGAGGGTATGCTCATCCAATTTGCAGATGACACTAAGGGGAAGGATATCCAATACCACAGAAGACTGAATGGGGATTCAAGAAGGCCCTAACAGATTGGAGAACTGGGCCAAAGCAAAATGAATTTCAGTAGGGACAAATGTCAGGTTCTACACTTAGCCAGAAATAACCAGCTGCAAAAATATAGAATGGGGAAGATCTGGCTTGCCAGTAGTACACATGAATAGGATTTAAGGGTCTTAGTCAACCACAAGATTGAAAGCAGTCAACAGTGTGATGCAGCAGCAAAAAAAGCAAGTGCTATTCTAAGCTGCATCAACAGAAGTAGTGTTCAGATCAAGGGGAGTAATACTACCACTTTATTCTGCCAACACAATTTAAGAAGGTTATTGACAAACTGGAACATGTGCAGAGGAGGGTGACCAAGATGTTAAAGGGTCTGAAAAGCAAGTCTTATGAGGAATAGTTGAGGAAGCTGAGTATGCTTAGCCCAGAGATGGCATAACTGATAAAGGATGCTGTTGTGAATCTGGGAGAAGTGAATGGAATTATGAACAGAAACATTAATAAACCACTGAAAATGGCAAAGCTGAGAGAGAAAGGCCCTTGTGTACAAGCTGAAGTGAACACAGAAGAAAAAGCTCCCAAGATTTTGGTGATTGGCTTGGGAAAAGAATGGGGGAAATGGGGGGGGGGGAGAGAGAGAGAGAGAGAGAGAGAGAGAGAGAGACTCTTCCTTCTCTTTTTAAACCAGGATACAGAATCATCGCCGACAGGAAATGGGTCTGGAATATATGAAACTGGGTATGAATCAACGAAGATATAACAAATAATTATTGACAACCACACTGTCAGAATTTGTTGGAACCCTGGGAGTTCCTCTAATCATATAAGATTGGAGAAGGACTATGATTGACACTTAATCATAATAAAAATTGAAGAGCTTTTTTGGTGACTTTTTGGACAGTAGCACAGCCAGATGTTATCCTGGAGTGCATACTCTGAATATTTTGAATAATTTTTACATACATAATTGGCAGACAAGGAATTGGAAGCACTACTTATTTCCTTTTCTTAAGTTCCTTTTCTAACTTACTTTTCTATGATTTTCTTTTTTCATTAATTCTGTTTATATTTATGCTTTGTTTTGCAATTTGAAGTTCTCTACCTTGGATTAAGGAAGAGACACACAGGAAAGTGAGGGACAGAAGATGCCAGGCCTGGCATGGGGCAGAGAGGCTGTCCCAGGTGGGAGGCTGAGGGCAGAGGGGGAAGCGCCGAGGGGAGAGGGGGAAGGGCTCACTCTTCTGTGGGTGGAATAAGGGTTAAGATTTAATTTTTAATTTTGAGAGAGGGCATTGTAAGTTCCCTTTGTTCTTCTCTTCTTTCTCTTTTCCTTCCTTTCCTTCCTTTCCTTCCTTTCCTTATTTTTACTTTTTTTCTCATCCCACCCCTCCAGATTAGAGTGGTTTTTATGGTATTTTATGCTGAAAACTTTTAATAAAAATTGATTTTTTAAACAAAAGAATCATTTCTGCCTCAGATCATGAAGGCAGAACATAGCCATTCTGGCTAGTAGCCAATGATAGCCTTTGTCCTTCATGTATTAAATACCATTTAGTTTACTCTGCAATGGAATTGTGGCATTGGCTTCTGAAACAGCATGTGTTAACAAACTTGCCATAACAGCTTTTTCTTTTACAATAAAATAAAATTAATAAGAATGTTTATTCACACAACGGACTTGGTGGAACAGCTGCAACCAACACCAGTTACATGGGGCGGGAGAGACAGAAGCAGTGTCTCAAATAGGCACATGTATTAACTTGCATGTGCATCGGAATCAAGGTATGCCCACTCCTCCCGCTCAGAAATTATCAGTTGCTATTTTTTCATTTGTGCCTTTTATTTCTATCCAGTTCTTCTTCCCAAGAGAGCCTAGATGCAGAAGAGGCCTGAACCCTGAAGCTCTAGCGCATGCATGCGTACACAAATGTACATCTATTGATCATGCTGAGAGACATGTAAAAAAGCAATTAATTCATCATTATTATTTACAATACAGAATGAGATATGTAAAAAAAGAAGCAACATCATTGCTGAAAAGCATCCAGGGACCCAGGCAGTGCAGCTGGGACACCTCAGCCCCTGCCCAGCCTGGAAGGCTTCCAGGATGAGGCCAGCTGGTGGCTCTTGATGCCATCACCAAGCCAGACCAGGGGGTTGAGTAGGGCAAGCTCACCATTTTTTCCTTATTAGGTTATGATGTGAAACAAAAAATAACTCCCCACACACCCTGCCACAAACATTTGTTTCTCATGTGCCCATTTGTCCATTCCTTCCCATTTCTACATTAATTTGTATTTTTTTTCAAAAAAAAAGTTCAACAATTTGTATTTAAACAGTCATATTTAAATAAGCATTTAAACACAGTGTTGTATTTAATTGTGCATTCTTATCTCAGTGCAGACATTTTCCAAATGCATTTTATCCTTTTCTTCTTCAAAAACATACAATTGGACTCAGTTTTGTTGAGCTGGGAGCTGCATTGCAAAATTTAGAGAAGGCTGAACTGTAATGTTGATGCCATCCTAATTCATGCATTAGTCCAGGTTGTGTAATTTAGGTTGGTTCCCTTATAGTTGTGGACCAAACCAAGTTTCCCTCTGTCCCTATTCAGTTTGCATTTAAAGGCAAATCTACCTAATTCATACTTTCCAAAGCAACACACAAACTGAAACACCTGGCCTGCAAAATTTGCCCTGCTCTGGATTTTGCAATGCAATTCTCCCGTCAGGCAATGTGCAGAAAAATGCAAAAACATGAAAATCACATATTAGTGAAACTAACATGCACAAATGTGTACAGTATATTACTCAGGACTTCATTTTTTTAAAAAAATGTTTGCTAGGAGAAATTCACCCTAATATGCTGATGAATTTTCTTTTTTTTTTAAAAAAAAAAATCAATGCTCTTTATTGGTTTCATTAGATATTACAACTATTCCATTCATCACCAAAAACATCATAGAATACGAAAAAGAAAAATCATGGAAAAACACCCATACATAATAAAAATATTCAAGACCATATATCTCCATAACTTTAAATCATAAATAAATGATCTTATACTTTTCAAATATGACTTCCATCTACCTCACTGCAGGTCCTTTCTTCATTTTTTAACTGCATCCTTTTTCACCTTATCAATCATCAATATTATATAAAATACATTATCCATCTGTTATATAATTTGCGAAAATTAGTCGAAGCACACTAAAGATTTTATTTTGGAGCAATGTTTTTTTAAGAACTCTCTATAGCACTCCCAATCATTTATGAACTTTTGGTTTGTTTGATTCCTGATTATTTCTGTCATCTTTGCAAGTTCCAAACACTCAAAAGAGTTTGATCTGCCATTCTTCTCTCACTGGAGTTTTCTCTCCCTTCCAGTCCTTAGCAATCCACATTCTCGCTGCTGTTGTTGTGTACAGGACTGCCCTTCTCTTTGTCACTTGGGATATCTGTTGTAAAAATGCCTAGAAGGAAGGCTTCCAGGTTTTTTTTTTTGGGGGGGGGTTGCAAATGTTTGTTTAAACATTTTTTAAATTCCTCATAAATGATATCCCTTTTTTTGTACACCCCCACCAGATTGTTCCCTCAGCCTGCTTGCACCTCCAGCATATGTTTGAATTTGTTTTGTTCATTTCTGCCGATTTGCTGGGGGTCATGTACCATCTATAAAATATTTTCATGAAGTTTTCCTTTAATGTGTAACAAGCAGTAAACTTCAGATCTCTAGTCCATAATTTTTCCCAAGCAGCCATCTGAATGGTATGCCCAAAATCCTTTAACCATTTGATCATTGCTTCTTTGATTTCTTCCTCTTTTTCTTCCCAGTCTAGACTCCTGTCTATACATTTTAGATAATAATTTCATTTTATTTTGTATTACCGTATTTTTCACTCCCTAAGATGCACCTGACCATAAGGCGCACCTAGTTTTTAGAGGGGGAATTCAAGAAAAAGAATATTATTTAAAGGGAGCGCTGAGCAGAGCCTGGATGTATCCCCGGCTCTGCTCAGTGCTCCCTTTCGTGAGCCGCGTGGAGCGTGTGTGCGGCGCTGGGGGGCTTTTCCCCGAGGAGGGAGAAAAGCCCCCAAGAGCCGCACACACACTCCGCGCAGCTCTTTAAAGGGAGTGCGGCTCTTGGGGGCTTTTGCGGGAGGTGGGGGAAGTGAGAGAGCCTTGCTCTGTCCCTTCCCCCACCTCCCGCAAAAGCCAGGGATAGCCACGCGAAGCCTCTGCAGGGCAGCGGGATGAAGGCTCCCTGCTGCCCTGCGGAGGCTTCGTGCCGCTAAGGCAGAAGCAGCACGCTCTCTAGCTGTTCTGGCTTCTGGGGTAGCCCGCGAAGCCTCTACAGGGCAGCGGGGAGCCTTCATCCCGCTGGCCTGCGGAGGCTTTGCGGGCTACCCCAGAGCTGCTCAGGAGCACGGGGCATCTGCGTGCAGCCTGCCCGCTGCTCCCAGAGCTGGCAGGGGAAGTCTGAGTCCCCCCACCCCCCCAGCCCCAAAGAGCAGCCCAGGGAGAAGCGGGACAGGCTGCGTGAAGCCTTCCCGCTGCTCCCAGAGCTTGTCAGGGCTGGCGGGGGAAACCCGCGTCCCCCCCCCCCCAGCTTCAGGGACCACACATTCACTCCATAAGACGCACAGACATTTCCCCTTAATTTTTAAGAGGAAAAAAATGCGTCTTATGGAGCGAAAAATACGGTAAGTCATTTTCCAACCTTGAAACTTCTGTTGCAAATCCTTTTCTTCTATCTGATTTTAAAATGTCTTTTATTTGATGGTACTGCAGCCAATCTGTGAAATGATGTCTGATTTCTTCAAACTTTCTCAATTTTAATTGGTTTTCTTCCTCCTCTAATAGTTCTTTATAGGTTGCCCAGTTTCCCCCAATA
Organism: Podarcis erhardii; assembly: GCF_964252035.2. Classification (NCBI taxonomy): domain Eukaryota; kingdom Metazoa; phylum Chordata; class Lepidosauria; order Squamata; family Lacertidae; genus Podarcis; species Podarcis erhardii. The sequence goes on along the minus strand of NC_138512.1, from coordinate 938,848 downwards.
TTTTTCCTCTTTACTGAAATGGCCTCTAGGGGGGATAACCACCAAGGTGTTTTTTGTTCTAATAGGTTTTTATACCTATCCCACACTGTATATAATGATTTCCTTATTATGTGATGCAGAAAGCTCCTGTGTACTTTGATGTTTTCATAGCCTAAATAAGCATGCCATACAAATCTGTTGTCCCATCCTTTCAAATCCAATAAATCTGTATTCTGCAAAATTATCCACTCTTTTATCCAACATAGGCAGGACGCTTTATAGTAAAGTTTCAAGTCTGGCAATATGCTGATGAATTTTCATGAGGGTCTTAACAACAACAATAGCAAAGTGATCCAAAGTGTTTTATATGGATTACCTCTTGGTTAACCAGTTTCCTGAGATTCCTCCCAAGGTAGCTGGTTTTTGTGTAGCATCAGGATTTTTGTCGGCACAGGATCTTGTCTTAATTTTAAAATTATTAACACCTTATGCTGCTCTTCATTCTTTTAGTATTTCATTTAGTATCATATTTATCGCTGTTTTATATTCTATTCTTAATTTTTTATATTCTATTCTTAATTTTTTATATTATAATTTTTTATAATTTTATATTCTATTTTTAATTTTATATTTAATGCATTATGTTGGGTTTTATGCATTCCGCTTTCTTCCTCCCTCCTCTGCTGGCCATTGACTTGCTTTGATGGCGCCATGTGTGCAGAGACTGCTGAAATGAGCAAGGCTTGAACACAGTTCACCACAAAAAGGATAAAGCCACAGCTGTGCTCTCCCCATTTTTATCTACTGGCCATGCTGTCCACAAGAGGTTGCCCATCAGGGAATGTGGTTCCTTTAGTTTCAGAAGACCCCTTCAACATGCATCTGAGAATGTGCAGAATGCTCAGGGAAGGGAATACATATTTTAAGTACATAACTTGGTTTGTTGTGCTGAAGGATTCCCTAAATCTCTGGGGCCAACTAAGAAATACCAAGAAAGCAGTCAAAGCCTAAGGCTAACAAGGGGTGAGCAGCCATGACAGCTGTGCTCTGTGTCCACAGTCAGAGGCAGTAATGCTTCTGAACTCCAATTGCTGGAAACCATCTGAGGGGAGGGATGTTCCTGTGGGTCCTGCTTGTGGGTTTCCCAGAGGCATCTGGTTGGCCACTGTCAGAAGAGGATGCTGGACTAGACGAGCTGTTGCCCTGATTCGACAGGGCTTTTCCTTTGCCACCTTGTGAGGTTCAACTTATGTTCTTATATCCTTAACTATCATGGCTTCCTCCAATGTTAGCCATCTTCAGATATTTGTAGGGATGTCTAATGGATGGTGGTGCAAGCTTAATTTTCTTCTGCTTCAGAGGGTAGGACCCACATCAGTGGCTTCAAGTTATGAGAAAGGGGATTCTGATTAAACACCAGGAAGAACTTTCTGACAGTGAGAGCTGTTCAACGATGGGATGGACTCCCTCAGGAGGTGGTGGACTCTCCTTCCTTAGAGTTTTTAAGGAGAGGGGTGTCTTGCTGTAGCATAACAAGGCATGAAGTTAAACTGCTGCATTAGCAGCAGGGCACAAACCTAGGTAGTGCATATGGGGGTCCTGGGCTGCCCAGATGACAAGACCCCCCTCTCGGCCTCGCTTATGTGGTCCAAAGGAAAGTAGAGCAAGATGTTTGGCAACTGCTTAGCTTCAGGAGTTGCCAAAAGGAGGCAAACAAGATGCCATCCAACCATCTTAGGGACTCTACTCTAGATTTGTGCAGGGTGTCCCCCTTAGCTGTGTAATGAGCACAGTGAGTGTTTGCAGTAGCCGGGCCCTGGGCATTCTGAGTATTTGCAGGGACCAAGCCCAGGCCATGTTTGCCTTGGGGGAATTAGGTGCAGGCCAGCAGGCATGGTCAGATGAGGTGATGCGCTGCACGTGGAGGCAAGCTCAGGAGGACTATATAAGGCCTGTATTTCAGCCCTGGTCTTTGCCACAGCAACATGGATTCGTGCCAGGCCTGCGTGCCTGCGCCAGCTGGAAGGTGTATCTTCAGCATTTAGAAATGCCCTCTTTGCTGTTTTCAAAACAATCTTCTCCCTTTTCTCCCTCTGACCCCTCATCGTTGTCCCACCCCCAATCCTTGAGCAATGAGCCACCTTCTTTTGATGGTTCTCCAGCTGGTTCCTCCCACTATTCCTCTGTGTTCAACCAGTCCATGACATTATATATATCACACATCCTCCACAATAAGTCCAGGGCAACCCGGTAAAAATACCATCATTTACAACATGTTACATGGGGGAGGAGAAAGGCAAGAGGGGGCGGGGCAACAAGTGTAAATATTACCTTCGTATAGAAGTCTGGTTTCATAGAATTGTAGGGTTGGGAGGGGCATCACCTAGTCCAACCCTCTGCAATGCAGGAATCTTTTTGCCCCATGTGGGGCTCGAACCCATGACCCCAAAATTAAGACATAGCTGTCCCTGTGTGTTTCAACACACACTCTCTACCTTCCAGCCCAGCCAGGTAAGGACAACCAAAGGATTGTGTGAAACAAAGCCAGTGAGGGGTGTGACCAGGGCAAAAAGGGTGTGGTGAGGATTCTGAGGGCCAAAGAGAGAGCTTTGGAGGGCCACATTTGGGCTGCAATGGGCTGGGTCTGGGCAGACCTTCGCAGCAGTGTTCTCTTAATATGGTAAAGAACACAGCACATGCTTGAACTTCAGCCAACTGAAATTATGCAGGAGATGTGTTTTTAAACTGGGAAATTACAACATTCTCTTTCAGCACTAATGTGAGTAGGTAACTGCCTTGCTGAAACATAAACACGGATGACATGGGAAGAAAGCCGTCACTTTTCAATACCTCCAAAGAGAGCATGTCAAAAAGTTACTGCAACATTGCAAAATTATCCACAGCTGCAACTCTCTCTCAGACCCCCCACTCCCATATTCATTGAAATTTTAATTGCAAACATTCAAATCTCATCTAATTTAAATGATTTAGAGTCATGAATTAAATCTTGGCAAACCCAACTCCTTTTGCAGGTGATTCAGTTAGCAGAGCCGAGGAGGGCAGGGGAGACCACCCATGTCGAACCAGTTTCTGGGGGCAAGAGGCCCACCTTTGGGAAGTGGGCATCCTCCAAGGCTGAACTGTTATTCCATTTGACATTTTGGGCAGGGATGGGGGACCTCAGAGGCTTCTCTATCTGACCCCCTCCTTACCCCAGACCACACCCCTCCCTTCTTCACATCTTGTGTGGGTGTTTTTGCCTAGCTCGAATGCATCTTTGATTGGAGGTTCTAGCAGGGGAGCGCAGCTATCGTATACCCTTGACCGAAGAACGGTACACTCCTTCTATCTGGGATGGTCGTCCTCTTCCACCGAGCGCGCAGCTTCGGGAGGGACGCACATGGAGCGGTGAGGGAGGAAGGGGACACCCGCCTAGCCAGCCAGATCAGCCGAATCAACCCTGGCGATCAATGGGGTGACAGATGTCGCAGCCAGATCGCCCTCACACCCAGATGGTTGTCACCAATGGAAGCTAGAGCGGTGAAAAAACTTAACATGGACTCTAATTGGCCAAAATATTGTGAAATTATAGAATATGATGGTGAAAAGGTTAAATTACAGAGCTTTGAGAAACTAAAATCCAAGGTTCGAGACTGGTTACATTATTATCAGATAAATGAGACTTTTAAGCAGGACAGGAAACTAGGATTTCAGAAGGAGAGGTCAAAATTGGAAACAGAATTGTTAGAGACCAATACTAAGAATCTGTCTAAAATGTATAACTTGTTGCTGAAATGGAATACACAGGATGAAACGGTTAAATCAGCTATGATCAAATGGGCACAAGACTTAGGTCATGATATTATGTTTGCTGACTGGGAACAGTTATGGACCACAGGCCTTAAATTTACGGCATGTAGTGCCTTGAAAGAAAACATAATGAAAATGATCTATAGGTGGTACATGACCCCAGTCAAGCTTGCAAAGATATACCATTTGCCCAATAATAAATGCTGGAAATGTAACGAATGTGAAGGAACTTTCTACCACCTTTGGTGGACCTGCCCAAAGATTAAGGCCTACTGGGAAATGATCTATAATGAAATTAAGAAAATCCTTAAGTGGACATTTGCAAAGAAACCGGAGGCTTTTCTCTTGGGCATGGTCGGCCAATTGGTACCAAAGAAAGATAGGACATTTTTTATGTATGCAACTACAGCAGCAAGAATCCTTTTGGCAAAGTATTGGAAGATGCAAGAATTACCTACTCTGGAAGAATGGCAGACGAAGGTGACTGAATTTATGGGACTGGCAGAGATGACCGGCAGAATCCGTGATCAGAGGAGAGAGACAGTGGAAGAGGATTGGGAAAAATTCAAAATATATCTTAAGAACTGCTGTAAAATTTCAGACTGATAAAATGTCAAGGGGTAAGAAATAGAGAATTACAGCTGTAAATGTTTAAGTTAAGAAAACCTGAGGGAAGTTAAATATAGAAATGGAATGAAGGATTGCTAAAAAATTGGAAACAAGGGTGCAGTGAAGGGGAGGTATGGGGAAGTCATGTGTTGTTTGTGTATGTTTTTTTGTGTGTTTTTGTTTATGAAAATTAATAAAAATTATTTTTTTAAAAAAAACGAATGCATCTTTGAAGTCTGACAATGGCTCTTTCTTGCATGGGGGGGGCATGTAAAAACCAGCTTATTGTATAGAGCTTACATTTACATCTGCTGCCCCACATGTTTTGTTCCCTGCCCCTGTGCACCACTTGCACAAGGCCCCCCAAGGCCCCAAGGCCCCCAGGCTGTAAAAGGTTCCCCACCCCTGCCCTGGACCAAAGACTATTTCTCTGCAATGGAGTCATCACATCACAGTGGCAGTTGGTGGGAAAGTCTGCACTGGGTAGATTATATAAACCTAGAGGCAGGGCTTTTTTCCAGCCAGAACTCACTGGAACTCAGTTCCAGCACCTCTCAGGTGGGTGCCGTTGCCATTATGAGAAAATAAGGAAAGTGTTCATGGTGAGTTCCAGCACCTCTTTTTCTAAAAAAAAAATAGCACTGCCTATAGGTTAGTAGGTAAAGGTAAAGGGTAAAGGGACCCCATACCATTTGGTCCAGTCGTGGCCAACTCGGGGGTTGTGGCGCTCATCTCGCTTTATTGGCCGAGGGAGCCGGCGTACAGCTTCTGGGTCATGTGGCCAGCAGGACTAAGCCACTTCTGGCGAACCAGAGCAGCACATGGAAACACCATTTACCTTCCCGCCGGAGCGGTACCTATTTATCTACTTGCACTTTGACGTGCTTTCGAACTGCTAGGTTGGCAGGAGCAGGGACTGAGCAACGGGAGCTCACTTGTTACAGGGATTCGAACCGCCGACCTTCCGATCGGCAAGCCCTAGGCTCTGTGGTTTAGCCCACAGTGCCACCCGCGTCCCTATAGGTTAGTAACTAACACAAAAGCTACCTCTTGGCTTGCACATCACTCAGTGGATGAGGCTGTTGTAGGGTCTTGCTGAAGAGAGAAGTACAATGCCCTCTTTTGAGTCATCTTGCTACTGCTGTTGCCTCCCTGGACCTGTACTGGCCATGATGAACTGCTGCCACCACCCCAATTTGGGAAGTGTCACTGAACACAGGGCATGGGTACAATGGAGGGAATATCCTATACCAAGTCAGACCGTTGATCCATTTAGCTCAGTATTGTCCACACGGATGGGCAGCAGCTCTCCAGGGTTTCAGGCAGGGAGTCACTTCCAGCCCTATCTGCAGATGTCAGGTACCTGGGACCTCCTGCATGCAAAGCATATGCTCTTATAGTGAAGTACAGTCCTTCATCCTGACACAAGGTAGTGACAGCTCCAGGTTTTTTGGGGTGGGCACTGGTGCAAGTCACTCAACATAGGTGTCCTTTCTCCACTAAGTCATGCTCTTCAATGCAGCAGGTCCTGGGAGCTCTCACCTGTGGGGTCCTGGGACATGGGCCCTTGGCAGATGCCTGGCTCCGCCATCCCTTGGCACCAGCCCTGACATTAAGGCCTGAAGCAGACAAGGTCTTCTCAATTGCACAGGAAGAACCAGCTGATATCTTGCATGAAAAGAGTTATATCAGGAGCCCAAGCAAACTTAAATCAAGTGCTCTGGATAAATGTTCCATTCAGAAATTGGCTCACTTTGTGGTGTTTGTAAGCTGCTTACCCTCTACTTGACATAATGTTCTCTCCCCCAGGCTCCATGCTTCCTGCAACTGACCTCAGGTGGAAAATTTGTGAAGGCCAACAAAGTTTTCAGAAGACGACTGCAGCGCTTGAATGCTGCAAAGCATCCCAAGAGGGAAGAGGAAGAAACACAACTAGAATTGCATCTGGAATCAAGTTTAGAGAGAGAGAGAGATGTTGGGATAAAAGAGCTACTACTTCATTGGTGGAGAGATTTTTGTAAAAACAAAAACAAAAATGCAATATTTATAGTCCACTTTTCATTGAGTGTTTTCAATCCCCAGCGTGAGGAGCCAAATAAGAAAAAATAAGCAAATAAAAACTATATACAGAAATTACAAAATCATGCAATTACAAAATAATGTCAGCCTGCTCCCTTCCTCTGTCTCTCACACAAAGAGGACCCCACTGTTCTGCCAAAGGACTCTCACTTGGTGGCTTCTGAGTAACTTAACATCTTCCCACCCCCTGCTGTGGGAAGGGCAGATCCAATGTGTCCTATGGCCCTTGAGATGCTTTCCCAAGGACAAAAGAATCTCACCTCAGAGGAAGGGCATGCAAACTTTCTTTGCATGCAGAAAGTTCTAAGTTCTATCCCTGGCATCTCTAAGAACATAAAGGGATAACGGGAGCCTGCTGGATCAGGTCAATGGCCCCCCCAGTCCACACCCTGTTCTCCCAGTGGCCTCCCCAGTGCCTGTGGGGAACCTGCAAGGAGAACCCCAGCAGAACAGCAGTCCATGCTGCACAACGGTCCCATTTTGACTGGGACACCACAGATTTAAAGAAGCCATCCCGGCTTCTGATTGGATCCCAAAATGTCCTGGGATTCATACATCCTCCCTTAGGCAGCCACCACCAAGAAGTGGTGTCTCTTTAAATTGAGTGGGGAAAGAAGATGGCTGCCTTGGCTTCTGGAATAAGTTGGGCTCTATTCCAAAGAGAGGGCACGGCAGGGAAGAGAGGACAGCTCTCCACTTTGCCTTGCCCAGCCCTGGAGCATGCAGAGCACGTGGCCCTGATGATCCATGAGCCCAGTGCTGCTTCGCCCACAGTTCAAGAGAAAGGCAGCGGCAGCACACATCAAGTTGTGAATCTTGCAGGCGGCAAGGAGAGCAGCGGAAACAGTGCCACAGTTTGCCGAGTGGCAGTGGAAAGGTGCACTCCTTGGCAGTGTTGGTGGTGCCCTCCACTGCTGCCTGATGGGGTGCATGCCCACCTCCCAGCTCAGGGTGGCAGTAGCTCCTTCCTGGGCAGCAGGTGGTGCAGCCTCGGTTTGGTGGTGGGTGGGGAGACCAGCTGCAGTAGGTGCAGCTTCATGTTGCCCGGCCTCCGTGCGGCTGGAGAGCTCCATGGGTACAGCTTACCCGAGGGATCCGCAAGCCCAGCTCCACTTCACCCACAGCCAGGGAGGAAGGCAGTGGAGCTGCACGGAGAGGTACTGCATATGTGGTGGATGAATTTCCTTCCTTGGAGGGTTTTAAGCAGTGGTTGGATGCCCATCTGTCATGTTTGATCTAAGGTAGTTCAGATTCCCTTCCTGCTCTACAATTCTATGATCCTAAGCCATGGCAGTTAATGTGGTACAATTGTGCTTCAGATATATGGTGTGTCTGTGTTGGATGATGATAGCGTACCTCCAAAATGTTTCTGTACGTGGGGAGCTAATGTCTTATTATAACAATAAATGTATGTTTCAAAGTACATTCAACATTCATTTTTAAAAGGTCACATTCGCAGTCTACATTTACAGGTAGATGTTATTTTGCTTTTCCAACATTTAATAATACATTGCCAGTTCATAAGCACAGAATTGTATTGTTTGCCTGCCTTCTTTAGACCTCATATAATGAGATAATTTAGCTAAAATGGCAATAATCATGTATTTTTTACTTCATGACTTATTGTGGGGACATTTTCTGATCTCCATTGTTTATAATAAAGAATTTTCACTGCGCTGACTATATATGATCAAATATTTTCATGGCTTCTTAGATTAATTTCACCCAGACCCATTGAAAAAAGCCTTACACAAATGGTATTAGGGGAAACTCTGAGCCACATCACAAAACTATACATGGCATGGAGAAAATGGATAGAGAACATTTTTCTCTCCCTAGAATGGTGGAGTTGGAAGGGACTCGGAGGCCCGCTCTGTCCAGCTCCACGCAAGGCAGGAATTTCATCATCTGAGGCCCTTTCAGAGTTTGCGCCCGGCATCTTTATTACATATCTTTAGGTGGCAGGTGAAAACATTCTTCTTCAGCTTGGCCTTTGGCTTTTAACTATCTGTGGCCTTTTTGTGGGGGTGGGATGCTTTAATCTTGGGTTGTTGTTTAGAATTGTCCATTAGATCTTTTTTTAAAAAAATGCAGGTTTGTGTGTGTGTTTAAAATATTGTAAGTTGCTTTGAATTGCCATGGCAAAAAATGACTAATAAAATTGACTAAGAATATTTTTACTGTGGAACCCAAACAAATTTTCCCTGGGAAGGGGCCCCACATGGTGGGGGGAACACCATTTCCGCGTCCCTTTGGCCCCAGCATCCTCCAAGGATGTGTCAAAACACAACAGATCACTCTCAAATCACAAACAGATACACAAAGTGCCACAAGGCAATGCTAGGCTACTAGATCTCAAACTCTTTCCGTAAAACAGCCACCACCCTGTGCTGGAAGCCAAGCAGCCTGACTCTATTTTATTCCGGACAAAGAGTTACTTGCTTATTTTGAAACAAGACTAACTGGTGCAGATCAGAGGAATTTAAAGGAGCAGTGTTTATTTTCTAAAAAAAAAAAGTTTAGGGGTACTCTCATTTTCCTACTCATATTGAAATACTGCCCCTCAATGAGGCCAAACTTAGAATCATAAAAAGTTTAGGGGTATGCACCCCCCTGCATCCTCCCCCCAGAAAAAAGTACTGTATTGGAGCATTTGTTTTCCTGTTGCTTGGGGCTCCAGCAATCCCGGGAATCAATGAGCTCAGGTGTTTCATAAAGGGAAGACTCACCAGGGAGACCTGCATGTTTGGGGGTGAGATGGGCTCCTTTCTTACTCCCACACCTGTGCCAGCCGCCTCATTCAATCAAAGGTGTCTGGGATGGTGGGCAACTCGAGAGCCTGGGGAAGTGGGGTGGAGTGACTGGAGTGAAAGGCAGCTCTTAGCATCAGATAAGCTTTTTGCATTATGTGAAAACCTTCCCTGGTACACTCATTTTTTGAAAAATAACCTTTTTTGTCTCAGTATATGGTGAATACATGTAAAAGGAAAACTTACATTTGTCTCTTCCATAAGTCTCTAAAGAAATTTGGGGTAAGTAACATCTAATTTGTTGAATTTTTTTCTGGATGTAATTGAGAGCCTTCTGATCCTTTTAGCAATAGGTTTAGGTTTTCGTATATCTCGCAAGTCAGGTGCACTCTCTTGCTTTCCTCTTGTGCTCTCATTTCTTATGATGGTTCTTTCCACTTTCCTGTCTGAACCTTATCACAAATAAAATTCAATAAAAATACTTTTTAAAAATAAAGACATGAGCTCTTCCCTGGCCCTTGTGAACAGAGTGATGTTGGGAGCCCAGTTCTGGCTCATGGTTTATTCGCTTCCCAGCACTGGCCTTGAGAAGTGGCCATTGGCTCGGACTTCCAGGTTAGCGCCTCCGGCAATGGCAGAGCTCCTCCGATTGGGAGGAACTTGCTCCATGGAAAGCAGGGTCTGAACCACCACGGCGAAGGCGGAGACCCTTGGAAATCACAGGCGGAAGAGCCTGTGAACTTGGGATTCGGCTGGCACCTTTTGTGCCCGCCCTACTCGCGGGGAGACCCGGTATCGGGAATCCGGAGCGACGTGGGGTGAGCGGCACGGTGCTTTGAATCGACCGCTTCTTTCACGGAGTGAAGCCGCATTGCTGCTGCCGGAGAGCGCTGACTTTTTCCTGTGGACAATTGGATTTTAAACAACAACCCGTGAGTAACGGAAAATTGGATTTCTAGATACTTTAATTTGGCATCAAACGGGGAAGGCTCGAAACAGGAAGTCCGCCTCCCCTTTTTGTAAATAGACTGAAGCAAAGTATTCATAAGCTAAGGTTTTGGAAAGCTTCATGTAAAGGATCAAACTTCCATTGATTGAAACTATAAAACCCCCTTGGAAGCAGGGGAAGGGGGGGAATTTTGACCAAGCGTGCCTGCAGGAGAGAGTGGAAAATTAAATTAAATTACCACGTCTCTGAACCTGGGAACGGGCTGCAAAAGAAGAGAAAAAAGAAAAAGAAAAAAAAAGTCCATTGACAGTGAACAGTACATATTTGACAGTTAGCTACAAGAGAAAGATACTGTTTCCATTGTCCGCTTCTGCGTTTTAAAAGAAGAAAAAGTAACTGAAAATTGATACTATTTTTCACCTTTGGAACTGTGTTGGAAAGGACTGAGTTCTTGAAACTGTTACAAGAGTGCAGTGGAGACATCCAGCTGTAAGATAAGGACTGTGAGAAACCAGAATTTGACCTTGAACATCCCAAGAATGTCTGTTAGGGAAGATTTAGTGTCTGCATTTTATAAGACAAACTATTTGCTGGAAAAGCTTCATAAACAGAGCGCTGACTTTTTTCTGTGGACAATTGGATTTTAAACAACCCGTGAGTAGAACGGAAAATTGGACTTTTAAACAAGTTAATTTGGCACCGAACGGGGAAGGCTCAAACAGGAAGTCCACCTTCCCTTTCTGTAAATAGACTGAAGCAAAGTAGTCGCTAACTAAGGTCTTTGGAAAGTCTTATGTAAAGGACCAAACTCCACTGATTGAAATTATTTAATCCCCCCTGGAAGTGGGGGGAGAATCTATAGGAGAAGGTGAAAATTTAAAATTTAAAATTGAAGCACCACGTCTCTGAACCTGGGAGCGGTTTACAAAAAGCCCATCGATGGTGAACAGGATAAATTTGACAGCTAGTCTAAAAGAAGGACATTGTTTCCATTGTCCGCTTCTGCGCTTAAAAAGAAGAAAAAGTAACTAAAAATTGTTACTAAATTTACTTTTGGAATTGATACAAATGAAGTCTGGCTTCCTCTAGAGGGAGCCTTGGGACATTGTTACAAGGGTGCAGCTGCTGAGACAAAGGCTGTGGGAAACCAGCTTTGACCTTGAACATCTCAAGAATGTCGGCTAAGGAAGAAGTAGTCTCTGTACTGAATAGGACATTCTATTTGTTGGGAAAGTTACATAAACAGATAGATGTTTCGGCTACCAATATTGACATCTTGGGAACAAAAGTGGGCAACAGTACAGAAGTTGACAAAAATCCGGCACAGGAATCTATTTTAATTAAACAAATTGATGAATTGGAGAAGGAGAAAATCACTCTTGCTGAATATAATGCAATACAAGGGGGAGCCTTAACCTTACAGAGGCAAATGGAGGATTATAAGTTGAAGCCCTATATGACTGTAACTAGGAAAAGCCAGATTGTAAAGATGGGAGCCTGGCCTGGTTTGGAAAAGGAAAGTGGGAGAGATCCCCTTATGCAGGGATCAATCGACTTTTGGGATATGGATTTGGGCCAGGAGGAGCTTGGAGCTTTTGGGGCCGTTGGACTTGGAGGAATTGTGAAACAAGATTTGGAATACTTTGTGGGCCCTAGCTTTAACTATGGAAATCGGGCAGACTTGTTAAGAAGGAATCTAAGCATCATTGGGTTGGAGCTCCCCCGAGATCTGCTTTTTAGCATCAAAGACTATCAAGAAGATCGGCAGAAGGGACGCCAAGAAGAGTTAAGAGCCTCGGATATAAGATCTCCAGGTTGCTGGACTGTTGGAGGTTGATGGAACTGGTGGCAGGGGCCGAGACCGGGGAGGGGAGACGGTGGAAGAAAATTGGGAATTTGAAGTGTATATATGGAGACTTAAAAAACTTTTTTTTTTTTAATGAGAGATGGAAAAATCGTGGAATGAAATTTTTATGACCCTAGGGGAAATGTCTTAAGAGATCAAGTTCAAATATATTAGTTTTAATGAGAAATAAGATTAAATAAAGTAAAAATGGATGGTTAATTGGTGAAAGAAGAGAATGTAAAATTACAGTACAGTGGTGCCCCGCAAGACGAACGCCTCACAAGATGGAAAACCCGCTAGATGAAAGGGTTTTCCGTTTTGGAGGCGCTTCACAAAACGAATTTCCCTATGGGCTTGCTTCGCAAGACGAAAATGTCTTGCGAGTTCCTGCGGGGGTTTCCCCCCCCCCTTTCTAAGCCGCTAAGCCGCTTAGCCGCTTATCAGCTGATCCGCTAAGCCGCTAAAAGCTGCTAAGCCACTAATAGTGTTAATCCGCTAAGCCGTCAATGGGCTTGCTTCGCAAGACGAAAAAACCAATAGACGAAGAGAATCGCGGAACGGATTCTTTTCGTCTTGCGAGGCACCACTGTATATTAAGATAAATTATTAGGATAAAAACAAGGATGAAGGATTTGCTGAAATATTTAACTGAACTAGAATACATAGAGGGGAGGTGTGAGGAGGTAAAGGAAATAAGCTAAAGAAAGAAAGTTTTGTAAAGGTTTGATTTGTTCTTTTTTTGATTGTATGTAATCTTTTTTCCCCCTTTTTTCTTTTTTATCTTTTCTTTGATGTGACTTGTTTTTAGGTATTGTTTCTCTTTGTAACCTTTAAAATTTGAATAAATATCATTTTTTAAAAAAAGAAGGAATAAAGGCATTGTTGGGAAGGAGCTCCCCCGAGATCTGCTTTTTAGCACTAAAGATTATGAAGAAGATTGGCAGAAGGGACGTGAAGGAGAGTTAAGAGCCTCAGATATAAGATCTCCAGGTTGATGGACTTTTTGGAGTTGACAGAAGGGACGGCAGAGGCCGAGACCAGGGAGAGGAGACGGTGGAAGAAGATTGGGAATTTAAAGTTTATATTTGGAAATTTTGTAAAATTTAATGAGGGAGAGAAAAATCGTGGAATGAAATTTTTATGACCCTAGTGGAAATGTTTTAAGAGTTTAAGTTCAAATAGATATATTAATTTTGAGGATAAAAAGAGGGAAAGGATTTGCTGAAATATTTAACTGAATTAGAATACAAAAAAGGGAGGTGGGAGGAGGTCAAGGAAATAAGCATATGAAATATATATTCTGTGAAGGTTTGATGTGTTTCTTGCTCTTGTTTTTCCTTTTTTCTTAATCTTTTTTTTCCTTACTTGTATGGTATTTCTTTTTTTTATGTGATACATTGTTTCGTTTTTTGCTTAATTTGGTGTTTTTCTGTTTTATTTGTAACCTTCAAAACCTCAATAATTTTATTATTTTTTTTTAAAAGAGAAGTGGCCATTGGCTCATTCACACATTATGCGGAAGACAGGGACAAGTGGTCTCTACACTTTGGGACTTTCCCCCTCCCCCTTTTACTATTTTTTTGTAAAAAAAAAATTAGAATTTCTATATGGCAGACAAGTTTTTCCTTTTTTTTAAAATAATATTTATTCAAAGTTTAAGAATTACAAAAAGAAAAGAAGGAAAATACAAAATACAAAAAACAAAGGATATAACAACATCAAAAAAGAAAATACACTCACTTAAAAACACACACACAAAAAAAAACCAGATTAAACCTTTACATAGCTTTCCTCCTTAACTTATTTCCTTGACCTCCTCACACCTCCCATTTTTGTATTCTAGTTCAAATCGTTATTTCTGCAAATCCTTCCATCCTTAATTTCATTTAAACAATTTAATATATTTTTTTAAAAAACCACTTTTACTTTATACAATCTTAACTCTCATTTAAACCTATATATCAATACTTATTCTTAAGACATTTCTCTAAGATCGAAAACGATTCCCTTCCACGAATTTCCCAACTCTCATAAAAAACAACAACAACAACAAAAGACAAAAAAGCAAATTATATTGTACATCCTTTGAGTTTCTCATTTCCATTCCACCCATACCCTCTTCCCGGTTTCAGTCTCCACCATAAGTCCATCAACTCAAAAAGCCATTAGCCCGGAGATCTTACGTCCGAGGCCCTTAAATCTCTCTCAAGTTTTTCCTTTAGGCCTTTGGCTTATCCTTTGGGAATACCAGTTTATAAGTTACCTGCATTAATTTCCAATCTATCCCAATGTCCATTGATACAATTGCTGGAATGTACCTGGAGACAGGCAACAGCTGATTTAGGTGTGTCCAATAATAATAATAATAATAATAATAATAATAATAATAATAATAATAATTTATTTGTACCTCGCCCATCTGGCTGGGTTTCCCCAGCCACTCTGGGCGGCTTCCATAAAAACCAGAAATACACTAAAATATCACAGATTAAAAACTTCCCTGAACAGGGCTGCCTTAAGATGTCTTCTGAATGTCAGGTAGTTATTTGTCGCTTTGACATCTGATGGGAGGGCGTTCCACAGGGCGGGTGCCACTACGGAGAAGGCCCTCTGCCTGGTTCCCTGTAGCTTTGCTTCTCGTAATGAGGGAACCGCCAGGAGGCCCTCGGCGCTGGACCTCAGCGTCCGGGCAGAACGATGGGGGTGGAGACGCTCCTTCAGGTATACTGGGCCGAGGCCGTTTAGGGCTTTAAAGGTCAACACCAGCACTTTAAATTGTGCTCGGAAACGTACTGGGAGCCAATGTAGGTCTTTCAAGACCGGTGTTATGTGGTCTCGGCGGCCGCCCCCAGTCACCAGTCTAGCTGCCGCATTCTGGATTAGTTGTAGTTTCCGAGTCACCTTCAAAGGTAGCCCCACGTAGAGCGCATTGTAGTCCAAGTAGTCCAAGCGGGAGATAACTAGAGCATGCACCACTCTGGCGAGACAGTCCGCGGGCAGGTAGGGTCTCAGCCTGCGTACCAGGTGGAGTTGGTAAACAGCTGCCCTGGATACAGAATTGACCTGTGCCTCCATGGACAGCTGTGAGTCCAAAATGACTCCCAGGCTGCGCACCTGGTCCTTCAGGGGCACAGTTACCCTATTCAGGACCAGGGAGTCCTCCACACCAGCCCGCCCCCTGTCCCCCCAAAACAGTACTTCTGTCTTGTCAGGATTCAACCTCAATCCATTAGCCGCCATCCATCCTCCAACCGCCTCCAGGCACTCACACAGGACCTTCACCGCCTTCACTGGTTCTGATTTGAAAGAGAGGTAGAGCTGGGTATCATCTGCATATTGATGGACACCCAGTCCAAACCCCCTGATGATCTCTCCCAGCGGCTTCATATAGATGTTAAAAAGCATGGGGGAGAGGACGGAACCCTGAGGCACCCCACAAGTGAGGGCCCAGGGGTCTGAACACTCATCCCCCCCCCACCACTTTCTGAACACGGCCCAGGAGGAAGGAGCGAAACCACTGTATAACAGTGCCCCCAGCTCCCAGCCCCTCTAGACGGTCCAGAAGGATGTTATGGTTGATTGTATCAAAGGCCGCTGAGAGATCCAGCAGAACTAGGAAACAACTCTCACCTTTGTCCCTAGCTCGCCGGAGATCATCAACCAGCGCGACCAAGGCAGTTTCAGTCCCATGATGAGGCCTGAATCCCGATTGGAAGGGATCCAAATGGTCCGCATCCTCCAGGCGTGCCTGGAGTTGTTCAGCAACCACGCGCTCAATCACCTTGCCCAAGAATGGAAGATTTGAGACTGGATAGTTGGCCATACTGGCCGGGTCTAAAGATGTTTTTTTAAGAAGCGGTTTAATGACCGCCTCTTTCAGCGGATCTGGGAATGTTCCCTCACAGAGGGAAGCATTCACCACCCCGCAGAGCCCATCGTCCAGCCCTTCCCAGCTTGCTTTTATTAGCCAGGATGGGCAAGGATCCAGGAGACAGGTGGTTGATTTCATGCGTCCAAGCAGCCTGTCCACATCCTCGGGGGTAACAGATAGAAATTGATTCCATGCAACTTGACCAGACAGAGCTCTAGCACTCTCCCGCCCCAGCCCTGCTCCCACGGTGGTGTCTAGCTCCTTCCGAATATGAGTGATTTTATCTGCAAAAAACTTTGCAAAATCGTTGCAAGAGATCTTGGGGTCTTTACAAAGCCCCGGTGGTAAAGGTGGTTCCGTTAAATTATGAACCACTTGAAAAAGTCTCCTGCTACTATTTTCTGCAGATGCAATAGAGGCAGTGAAGAAAGTCTTCTTCGCCGTCGCTATCGCCACTTGGTAGGCTCGACGTTGAGCTCTAACCTGTGTCCGGTCAGATTTGGAGTGAGTTTTTTGCCACCGACGCTCTAGCCATCTCAGCGACTGTTTCATCGCCCTCAGCTCCGAAGAAAACCACGGAGCTGTCCGGGCTCCATGCAATCGGAGAGGGCGCTTCAGAGCCAGACAGTCGATAGCCCTGGTTAACTCCGCATTCCAGCGGGCCACCAGGGAATCAGCTGAAAGGCCATCAACATGGGATAAAGCATCCCCTACCACTCCCTGGAAACCATTTGGATCCATTAAGTGGCGGGGGCGGGCCATCCGAATTGGTCCCACCTCCCTGCAGAGGGGAAGGGTCGCGCAACTTTAATGCACAACTGCACACACATGCATCACGGTGACCCAGAAGTGACAGGAAAAGTGGGAAGAACGGAAAGTTTTAAGCTGGGGCTTACTTTGGGGTTGTAGCCATTGTAGGGACTGGACCTCCTCCCACAAGGCCATCTTGGGGCACAAATGGAGCAAAATCATTGGAGTTTGCTACCTCACCCAATTCAGCAGGCAATGACTGCTCCTCTGATGTGCACACAGGCCTCAAGGTTTTCCTGCAAGTTCTCCTCCATTCAGGAAAGCACCACAATTTCCTCAGGCGCTGGCTGTTTTTCCTGCACGTTCACACATACTTTGGATTCCTCCTGCTGTACCCCTTCTTCCAGAGCAGGTTCCCAGGGAGTGATGGAATCAGTCAGCAGCAGCTCCTCAACTCCAGCCAGCCCACCCTTCTCCAAGGCACTTTCCTGCTTGTCTCTGCACAGTCCCAGCCCCTCTGCTGCCCATCCACTACCGGATGTCTTTGGCCACCCTTCCCACCTGGGTGCCTGGGTGCCACTGGGCTCCTGGGTCACTTTCAACCTGCTGTAGCATTTCATCCACCAGGGCCCTCATTCAGCTGCTGGCCTCGCCATAGATTCATTTGCTCAAACCACTGTCTCTTCCCTTCTTCATTTTCTAAAGCTGCTTGAAGAATGTTAGTATTCCTCCTCCTGCTTTGACTAGGCACACCTTGCTGACAGACCCTTCTTCAGGAAACATGGATCCCAACTTCGGACACCAGTATTCACGCCACCCTAATCTCTGAGCAGTACAAGATTCCAGGGGTTCCAGGCACCCACCCAGGGTTTATGTTTCCTTTTGAAAATGAGGCACAGAAGAGATATATGATTTATTTGCAAATATGTACTACCTGAGCCTACAATGGAGGGGTTCTTGGCATTAACCCCCCAAAAGGGTCTTGTTTGTCCCTTGAGTTCAAGCAGAAATCAATCATTGCTCTCAAACATTGCTCTGACTTGCAGCTTGCTGCTTTACTCTCCTTTCAACTCTAAACTCAGGTGTTGCCCTTTCAAGGATCTCTGCCCCACTCATTTGCCATTTCACATAGAACCCCCTTTCCTTTGGTCTCTTGCTGGCCCATCACCCACCAGGGGTCAGCAAACCTTTTCAGCAGGGGGCCGGTCCACTGTCCCTCAGACCTTGTGGGGGGCCAGATGATATTTTGAAGGGGGGAAAAAAGAACAAATTCCTATGCCCCACAAACAACCCAGAGATGCATTTTAAATAAAAGCACACAGTCTACTCATGTAAAAACACCAGGCAGGCCCCACAAATAACCCAGAGATGCATTTTAAATAAAAGCACACATTATACTCATGTAAAAACACGCTGATTCCCGGACTGTCCGAGGGCTGGATTGAGAAGGTGACTGGGCTGCATTTGGCCCCCCGGGCCTTAGTTTGCCTCCCTATGACCCAGACAATCACCTCAATGCAGGAAGCTATTTTGTATCATATTTTAAGACTTGCTGGATCCAGGGGTCAGAAGGATCCCGCACACAGCTTACTTACTTCTCCCCAAACTCACAATAGTATGTTTGGCATGTCAGTCAAAAAGGGCTGGCAAGACTGGCTGCAATCTCATGAAATATTTAATTCTTTGATCTACCTGCCTATTACTCATCTCTGGCAACATGGGATGTCGGTTCATTATCGCGCCTTCATTTATTTCTCTTGGCATATTTTCTCTGTCTGGTGCATTCATATCTACCTGGATATCTATCACAATGTGCCTGACTATCAATGTCTCGGCAAGGCCATCCATATCGCATCTGGTCTGCAGCTTAGGTCACTGTGTCTTTTGTGACTGAAGAGCATGTCTGGGATAATATCACTGGCTTGCAGGTATTTTTTAGAAAAGGAACCTGTTCCAAGCAGCGTACTCAGGAAGCTGTTATCTTCGAGTCTTCTAGGGAATTTGTATACCTCTCTGTCCAGCATTCAGCGTTCAATCGGCTTAATTCCAGGCAAGGGAGAAATTTGATTCAGTTCACTTTTGCAGGTGACTCTACAAAATCTCCACTCTTTGAAAGAAATATGTGAACCGAAATGCAGCCATCCTGCAAAATCTGCACTTTGCCATATTTTGCAATACTAGCCAAGTAATGCATATGAAAATGGACATACCAAGGCAAAGTATGGAGAAAAATGCATATATTGGTGAAAATAACCTGCAAAAACACATTATATGGGGGAAACTGTATTGTAAAAGAAATGTGCATACAGGGAAAAAATTGCACTGGAATGCTGATGAATCCTCATGAGTATATATTGATCTATCAGAAACTGATGTGTCAATGTGGAGAACTGAACTTAAGAGTGAAAAACAGGAGAAACTGAGAGAAAATGACATCTTGTCCTTGTCCTTCTGGGCACTGTTTGGTAGGATAAAGCCCTCTGGCCCAAAGGGACCCCTTTCTTCCTTAACCCCTCACGCTGGCTGGCAATGAGAGAGAGGTTAGGTAAAATTTGCCTTCACCAAAAGTATACCTCTGTATGTTCACCACTACTCTAATTTACCCTAATTTTCTTTGTCTGCTGTGGCTATTCAACCATACCAAACCAATTTTATGAATTCACCACCGCCATGTTCAGGCAGCAGGTCAAGGGTTGCCAACTTTCTTAGGCACATTTGGGTTTCTTAAAGTAAGTGTTATGGGTACCACTCCCTCCCCTGGAGCAGCCCCCTTCCTCCCCAAGCAACAGAAGGAAAGAGTAGGATCCAGGATGAACACAAGATGAGCCTACTGGACCAGACCAACCAGATGCCCCAATGGGAACCCACAAGCAGGACCCAAGCCCAAGAGCAGCCCTCTCCCCTCCTGTGGCTCCCAACAACTGCCATTCAGAAGCCTGGCTGCCCCCACCCATGGAACTGAAGTGAACATAAGACTGGAATACTAAGAAACAGAGAGAAGCCCAAAGTAGCAGATTCATTCACCCCATACACAAAAATGCCCTTTTCCTGCTTGTGTCTCGGATGCAAAAGCACCAGCTTGGATCCCACCATTGAAGTGAGGCTCTCAGAGCTGGGAATCTGGCCTCATTCTGCCTGCCTGTCCTCTTCTCCCATGGGTCTGATCTTGCCCAAACTCTGCTTGTTGTGACTGATTCAAAGAGCCAGGGAAGAAGCTGCAACACAGAATCCACTGTGCCATTTAACATGCCATTTAACAGCATGACAGCCAATGATTCCAGCCTCTTAGTGACATAGTTACTTTCCCCAGTGGAGCATCCTTTAAAAGATTCAGCATTCTCAGGCATAGGAGACTGCTAATGCCAGAGTCACGCTTGACCTTATCAGTAAAGGGAGGCAGCCTGGGAGATCCCTGATGGACAGAGAGACAAGGAGGTAGCTTGGGCAGAGGGAGAACCGGGAGGACCACATTCAACCCATGGTATATAGGATAAAAATGATACAATAAGTAATGAAATAAGATAATAAATAGTTGAAGATTTTGTATTATGAACATTGGGTTATAAATATGTTGAAATGGGTAACACGACAAAATGAAAGATACAATAAGTGATGAAATAAGATAACAAAATGCTGAAGTTGGTACTATAAATAATGCAGATTCGGGAAGACGTGGGGAAGTCCAAAAGATTCTGTAAAAGAAATATGAATTATGAAACTTTTGTACTTTATTTTTTCTTTTTTTCTTATTCTGTAAAACCAATAAAAATATTTAAAAAAAAAATATATAGGATAAAAATGAATTAAGGGAAACTCACACAGAGAAGGGCCATAGCTCAGTGCTGGAGCATCTGCCTTGCAAGCAGAAGGTCCCAGGAAGAGACTCCCTGCCTGAAACCTTCAAGAGCCACCACTAGTCAGTGCTGACAACCCTGAGCGAGATGGGTGGGGGTCTGAATAGGGGTTAGGAATTTCATTTGTTCCTTGGTGGTGGAGGAGTTGGGCTGACAGTCAAATCGAGAGAGGAAAACTTTATTTTCACATTGCATTTAACAATCTGCCCCCCCCCCCAGTGCCATTTCTCGACAAAATTCACATCGCCAAGAATACCGAAGTGCTATTTCCTATGAATGACAAAGCAGCAGAATTTCAGGATAAGCATATTAGGGGGAAATGAAGGGAAGAAAGAATTTTGT